>NC_048302.1:100161515-100363298 GCF_013100865.1 Trachemys scripta elegans | reverse complement strand
AGTATCAGAGGGGTAGCCGTGTTAGTCTGAATCTGTAAAAAGCAACAGAGGGTCCTGTGACACCTTTAAGACTAACAGAAGTATTGGGAGCATAAGCTTTCGTGGGTAAGAACCTCACTTCTTTAGATGCAAGACTTGCACCTGAAGAAGTGAGGTTCTTACCCACGAAAGCTTATGCGCCCAATACTTCTGTTAGTCTTAAAGGTGCCACAGGACCCTCTGTTGCTTTTTACAGATTCAGACTAACACGGCTACCCCTCTGATACTTGACACTTATTTTTGATGTCACCTAGCCTCCTTGGACTTTGCCCTTGAGCAGGTGATAAGCTTCATGTTTTCATTGGTTAGAGGAATCCTTTTGCCATTTACAGAATGCAGATCTTTTCTGTTGAATTAATGCTAGGGTTTCCTTGTTGTTTTCCTCAAACCAGTCTTGTTGCCGATGAGTGCAATATCCATGCACTGTGAATGGTATTTCTGTCCCTAGAAGTGTCCCTTCAATGGGGCCTGCCCTCCCACGCCCCATATTGGTGGCCTTTGCTCGTTTATACCCTACATTAGTGTTCTCAAGCCTTCCCATACTGGTCTCCCCCAACTCTCCCAGGCCCATCATCAACATCTTCCAGTCTTCCCAGAACCCAGAATCTTACTCCATCTCTCCCAGGCCCAATACTGTTGTTCCCTAAGCCTCTTTACTGATGACTCCTAGCCTTTCCAGGCCCCATATTGGTGTCCTAAAGCCCTGCTAAGCACCTCATGGTATTCTCCAGCCCTCCTAGACAGCAGATAACCCCCCACCCTCCCAGGCCCCTCATTGGTACTCCACTGTCTCGCCAGCCCTATATTCATGCCCACTCTCTACTCTATATTTTACTTCTCTTCACTCCGTTAGCTCCATTTCAGACCTTGTCTCTAAAGCTGCACTCTCAGACACAGTTCAGGCTTAGTATGCTCACCTACTGGTCAGACCTTCATCTACCACTCTGCCCCCAATAGGGCAGCTTGTTCCTGGTCTAGACCATGCCCCTCACATTCCCACTTCAATGGGTCATATCGGGGTGATGGAACAATTTGTATCATGGGGTACTGAGAGCCATTGTAAACTCTGTATATGATGGAAACCACTTCAAGCCAGAGGATGGTGCTGCACTCCCACCACCCCTTGTTCCAGCACCTACGGGTGAAATGGCAGGCTCACCACACACAGTTTCCCTGTTTTAAAGAATATAGGGTGACCCTACAGCTGCAGGAACCCAGGGAAATTGACTGACCTAGGGAGTAGAGCAACTAGCCAGATGTAGCTGTAGGATAGCAGAGGACATAGGTAAAGACAGCAGACAAATGGCTGAAAAGGAAGATTTAAGCAATGAGAAGAAAGTGAAAGATCTAAATAGATTAACAGATTCAGATCCAGAGATTATAAAAGCAAAAAAGTGATAATCTAATCCAATCTTAATAAAACAGGCCATGGGAATGAATTAATTAATTCCTGTTTCAAGTAGAGCTAATCTCTTAGAAATGCTTTTAAGGAGGACCATGGGAGTCCCATATAGAGTGTACTCATTTATTTGGGTTGCTTGAGTTTGGGTAGAATGTATTTGATCAGGAAGAGCTTTCTATTTTGACAGCTACATACAACGTAATTCATTAGTCAACAGAATATTTTTAGCTAGCTGGTACCTTTTGACAATTCACCAGTTGGTCACATTAAAGCATGAGAAATAGCTCTTTCCTTTTCCCTTCTTGGAGATCCTCACACACAGTGAGCCATGCTCACACAAGGAAGAATAGACCCAAATGGATGGGGGAATTTGGCCTTCTTGTAACCTACTGTTAGGTATCCCCAAGCAGAGGATGTAAGATGAAAGACCCAGCTATGTTTTAGCTATTACTCCCCAAAATAGGAGGAACCCATTGGACGCTACCTCCCCTAATCCTGAGTATGGATGGGATGTGCGAAGAGAGACTTCACAAGCTCCTGCTTTCCAGAAACTTTATCAGGGAATGAATAGTGACTCTATGAGCTGCTGTCCCCACCCAGTCTGTTGGGGGATGAAGTAAGACCATAAAAGCTAATACTCCCACCACAAGCAACAAAAACTGGATAATGGAGTGACTCCACGAATGACTGCCCCCTTCCTCTTTGCAAGCCTTGTGGTGTTGCTATGTGATGCAAAACCTTATGAGCTGCTAAACCCCTGAACCTGGAGAGGAGATGAATAGAGACTCCATGACCTGCTGCCACCATCTACCAGCCTGGGGGTGTGTGTGTGTCTGTATGTGATGGTGGTGGTGGGTGAATAGCAAGTCCATGAGCTGCTTAAGGGGTTCTGCAGGGATCTATTCATGGCCCACTGTTTATCAGTATATTTATTTGTTCTGGTTGTGCTGGTCGGACTTTCCATTAGGTGAGAAATTCTGCCATTTTGAAGTGTGTTTTCATTCTGAATGGGACGTGTCAAGCACACCCATACCTTCATGGTTACTCCCTCATTGAAACTGTTGGGCAAGGAAGAATGGAGCCTAGGCTTCATCCTCCTAGTTATTGACCATGACAGCCAGACAATGGGGATGGGGAAAGAGATAATTTAAAGCTGCTATTGGCTAAATTATTACCTTGAGTTTGCAAAGGTCTGGGGAGGAAATAGGTAAGAAATTGGCATCTTCCCTGGGATGCTCCCAGGGCAGCACAGCAACCTACAGTCCTTTATTATGAACAGCACTTTGGGGCAAAATCTAATCCACATAAGACAGTCCCTGCCCTGAATAGCTTGAGTTATTATTGTGTTGCCACTATCTCTATTTTATTGTGAGTCTCACACTACTGGATGTTTTACTTAAGTTCCCAGCAGCTGGAAACAAGTGATTAGATGAGATTCTCAAGATTTTTTTTTTTTTTTTTTTAAATGAAAACCACCTTTTGTCCCTCATGGTTACGGAGAAAAGCTGAAAAACTGTGAGCCAAGTACATGTTTGGGGTTGGCAATACAAGTTACCCCAGAAATTAATTTGGCCCATGTACCTCTTCTGTTCAGCTCTCAGAAAACAACATTTTTTTCACATCAAGGGTGAGTGAGAAATGGACTAGATTTAGAAATAAATGTGCTTTAAAAACCGTTTAGGTCTCCCCCCACCACCTTTTTGTCACCATCCATAAGCAAATCTTTGTAGAGTAGAAAAAGCAAACAAGAAAACTCAACAGAGCTTGAAAATTTCAAACACAGATCACTATTGTTGGGAAACTAAAACATTAAAATCCACTCTTGAACAAGACAAAGCATGTAGCTTGTTTTTATTTACTTTTATTGAACTCTGCTAAATTTCTCATTGAGGTATTACAATAATTCATAATAATTAATAATGCAGTTATGCTTGTTCCTGTTTAAAAATTTAGTTAAAGTTTTAAATCAATTCTTCAAGTGCTGCTGAGTGCATTAGCTTTTACTGTCAGACAATACATCAAAGGAAAAAATAAAATAGCAAGCAACCAACTGACTCTTTGGTGTCGACAACAGCAGCCTTTTATAAACACATTAATGACTGAGATAGTGTTTTTCACTCAGTATGCACTGAGGCATAATGAATTTAGGGCTCCAAGCTGAAATATATTTTCCCTCAGGAAAGCACGATCATTTAAACAACCATTGATTTGTTACCTGATGCATTGATACTTTATCTGAAAAGTAAGATAAGACTACTTTGAAGAAACTCATCATAATAAATAATGTACAAGAGAATGGAAAAAATATTCATCAAGGAAATATTTCTCTTATTGAATACTTCAGTCATGCAGATAATGTGCATAGCATCACAGAAATGGCTTTGTTTTAACTGACTCTGAATAATATTTATGAATCTATGTTTTAATATTTTCACAGAAAAAATGTACTCAGGATACCAAAATTATAAGCCCCACATTTTTTTACAAATGCCTCACATCTTAGCATGTGTCTGATGGTTACTGCAAATATATTGAAAACTGATTTTTTTTCTGGCAATTGGAAGAACAAACAGAACAGTAGAAGCCTGAGCCTTTGTAATTTATCTGCATTACTTTTTTTCAGGTTTAAAACTTAATTGTCTTCAGATTCCATACAGGCATGTAAATTGGATCAAATATCCACCTTTACATAATTATATTATTACGATTTCATAGATATAAAGCATCATAGACGATATAAATAAAATACATAAATGAGCATAGTGGTTTAGAAGCCAGGAGAGGGGAATAAGGGAAACAAAGAAACCCAGTCAGACCCATCATATCTGGCTTCAACAATGGGACCCTACATAAAACTACATTCAAGAAAGTCACAGATCATCACACCTATGTTCATAAATCTAGTAACCACCTCAAACACACCAAGAAATGTGTTATCTACAGCCAGGCACACAGTTACCTCAGAATATGCTCCAATGAGAAAGACCAGGATATACACCTTAACATCCTCAAAACTGCCTTCACCAAACAAGGGCACTCCACCAGAGAAGTAGATCACATCATGGAACCAAATTAACCTGCTTCAATAAAGAAATAACCCCCCCTCCGACTGCACACTCCTAGTTATCACCTACCACCTCACACTGGAACCCATACGGGTATCATCAAACAACTACAATCCATACTCGATGGGGACCCCAGCCTGAAATAAATCTTTCTGAATCCCCTCTTTTAGCCTTCAAACAACCCCTCAACCTCTCCAAACTCATCATCATCATAAGCAAGCTCCCTAAAGACCAGGACACACCAATTCAAAGTGGTACCAGACCCTGCCAAAACAACAGATGTGAAACCTGAAGACCGCTGCTACAATGATCAGATCCCACCTCCCCAACACACCTTTTAAGATCTATGGGTCCTACATATGCCTATCACAACATGTGGGTTATGCCATCCAGTGCATTAAATGCCCCAACAACAATTATGTGGGTGCATGCAGACAATCCCTATGATCTCAAATGTACTCACACAAGAAAATGATCAAAGACAAACATATCACCTGTGAGTGAACACTTTTCACAACTCGATCACTCTATCTGACCTATCAATCCTCAGCCTCAAAGCATGGGTGGAGATTGGTGGAGCATAGGGGAGTATTATTCCTGGAAACATCTCAGAAGTGACACGTTGGGGAGGTGATTTATCCCATAGTCCTGCTTCATCCTCACAGAGGAATGTTCTGCGCGTGCTGGTCAGTTTGCCCACATGGTCTGTGTAAGGGGAGGACAGGGAGCAGCTCCTGTTGACTCACCACACAGCCCATGCGGGAAAACTGACGAGCAACCACAGAGTGCCTGGAGTTGCTGCTCACTTTCCCATCCCCTCAGCCCCCATGGGGGGGCATGGAAGAACATGGGGTAGGAGCCAAGTGCTCTCTGCTAGCAGGTCAGTTTCCCCCTCATGGGCTATGTAAGGGGAGGGCAGGAAAGCAGAAACCTAGGAACGTTAGGTAGCTGAGCTGCTTTCCAAGTGTCTGTTCAGTGTACAGTCCAGGTGAGTGAGTGAATTCTGGGGGAATTGGAATTCTGCACTTGGTTAAGCTGCTAGTGGGGAGGGGGGAACTTCCTCATCAGGGACTGGGTGAGACCCATTCCCAGGAACCTCCCGGGTTGCAGGAAGCTCTTCACCCCTCCCTTATTTCCTGCCCACATCACTCCTCAGCCACAGGGGGCAGGAGTCACTGTATGAAGAGCTGCCCCCACAGGCCACCCAAACCCCTTGCATCTGAACCTTCCCCCACACACACACACAGAACCTTCCCACTGAGCTCCCCAGACCCAGACACTTCCCTGTTGAGTCACCCTGCATTTTGATCCCTACACTGCTGAGCCTTACCCCCTGTATCCAGAGCCCCGCACCATGCCAAACCCAACCCCCCCACTCTCGGATACCCCGCTGAGCCTTCTGTGCTTCCTCCACCCCACAAATATAGAAGTCAAACTATGCCTATGCCTCAAAGGAAACTTGAACAACATTTTCAAAAGTTGAGACTGGGAGCTTAAATTCAATAACTTCACAAGACACTAAAAATCATGGTCTTAATAAAGACACAGTACTTATGGCTTATTTTATTACAACAGTCAGTAACCCACTTACTTCCATTTTTGTTCTATGACTATAGGGGTGTTAATGGGCCACTTCACCTTGAATGGTCCTTTAGAATATGTGCTATCTCTTTGATCTTGTATTTAACCTTGACACTCTTAGTAACTTTTCCAGACCTGCACGGGAGCTCTGTATAGCTCAAAGGTTTTTCTCTCTCAACAACAGAAGTTGGTCCAATAAAAGATATTGCCTCACCCACCTTCTCTACCCAACAATACAGACAGTTTGATGCTAAAATTCCAATTTCCTTAATTCAGCCACTAAGCAGAGAAAGCCAAGATGATTCAAGCTACCAACCACCCCAAACAAATCGGCTGATCGAGAATTGCTGGAATGTGTGGTGGAGGCAAAGAACCTTCTCTTCGGTGGCTTCCATAGAATAAAAGTAAGCAATCTTTATGAAAAGAAAGATCAGATTCAGACAGGGACTTTCACTACCCTTTCTTTATCGTTCTTCCTTGGGACTTCATCTATCACAGAGCATGTATAAACCAAGGTGTTCTGTGAACATAAGACTGGGCATCAGAATATCCAAGGGCTACTTGATGAATGGTAGAGGGCAAATGATTGTTACAGAAGCCTACCAATCCATCAATTCAGACTGTCAGAAAAAAAAGTTCCCTCCCCTAGAGCCCTCTGAAATTCTCTGGTTGCATCAGGGCAGACCATCCAAAGAGGTCCTATGCCCTGACTTAAAGGGTGCATATCAACTCCCTACTCTGTTTACTTTGAGTTTATAATCTAAACAACACTACAGAAATAGATTCAAACAAATGTTTATTTGCTTTGGACTTAAATTTCTTCTTCATTACTTCTTCCTTTTATTTAGATGGAACAGAAGTGTTTTGATTTTGGCTGGAATGGAACCTAATTTAGACTTTAATAAAAGATAAAATAAACTCTAACTAGAGTCATCGGATTATTGAAGACAAATGTACTAGAATCTTTAGGTCTCTGATAGAGGTCCTCCAGTAACCAAGACACATCAATAGTCACTTAAAAAAAATTAGTTCAAGAAACTCCTTTTTTGAGATGGAAGTAGATGAGATAGGAATTAATACAGAGTATTTCATTAGAATGGGTTTCTTCTCATTTTTAATGGGCTTTCTGGAGTCTAGTTCAGGATTTGTTTCTGTTTTCCATCCTCCCAGTTTTCTCTCCTCCTGAGTATACTGTACCTATGTTTCCCTTTCCTCATCTCCTTTTTTAATACATTTTTTGAATACTCTCTCACCGATTGTATATTTTGCGCTGCTGTTGCTTCCACTGAAGTCAGCAGCAAAACTCCTATTGACTTCAATGTGGGAAGAATCGACCCTCACCTCTCCCCCTCCCTCATAGCTGGCAGCAAAATCCCACTGACTTTGGCTCTGATCTCTGAAACCAGCAGACAGTGCTTTGGAGTTTTGATCCTAGTCAGATCATTTTTCTGACAGCCAGCACCGTATCAAAATAGAATCATCACTCTGTCTAAAACCATGGATTATAGGTTTATTTTACTTTTATTTATATACTGAACCAGCCTTGAAAACACACATGGATTAATATGACAGGAAATTATTTTTCACACTCAAAATAACTTTGCAGATGCTAAAAAAAATAAATAAATCAAGGAGTAGTTTGTGATCCTCACAAAGCTTCAAATACCACAAGGTTCAGCCATCTATATCTGTAAACCCTGCGCTCGTATTGTATATGGCAGAGGTTCTCAAACTGTGGTCCACGGACCACCAGTGGTCCAAGAACTCTATTCAGGTGGTCCGCAGATGGTTCTCTCTAAGGTGCGCGCCTGGGCAGCCACACATGAGAGAATGAAAGGCCACCCACCTAATTAGTGGAGCCACGCAGGTCTGGCTCCACTAATTAGGTGCCCGGATCTTGGAGAAGACGCACATGTAAGGTGAGGTGGTGGCCTTGGGGGGAATATGGGGCAGGTGGGAGGAGGCAGTGGGGTGAGAAGAGGGGGTGGGGGGAATTTGGGACACGCAGGGCTGCAGCGGTCAGAGAAAGAGGTGACTTTCCCCAGCTCCAGGGCTGCAGTTGCTGGGGAGAAATGGTCCTCCTTCCCAGCCTCAGCTCTGTGGCTGCTGTGGAGGCGGAGAGGCCCCCACTCCTTCCCGGCCCCAGCTTGGGGACTGCCACAGCGGGGGAGAGAGGGCACATCCATCGCATTAGAAACATAAGACTACTGATACTAAAATATGAGTTGTGTGCATTTATTTGTAGAACAAAACCATGTTAATTATTATTAACTTTTTTTATATTGCATTTTTACCCAAAGTGCTTTACAATAGTTAGCTAACGGTACAAACAACATTTGGAAAGATCATTAAGTGGTCCGCAGAAAAAAGAAAGTTTGAGAACCACTAGTATACAGACACCACTTACTCACCATGACTTTCAAAAACTTTAGCACATCAACTCCTATAACATTCTATAATTATTGGGTAGCTTCTCAGTTGGTTTTACACATTACATTTAAGTCACAATGAAGCTATGCTGTTCTACACAAACTGAGGTTGGAGTCTATTATATGAAATGTTAAGCCACTAACTACAAAGCAGTTAAAAAAAACAAAACACCATACATTTAGGGCTAGATTCAGGTTGAGAAGTACCTCGCTTAACAGATGATCTTATCAATTTTAATTGGGCAACATGCATAGTCAGGTACTATTCATCATGAATAAGGGTGGCAGAATAAATCTGTACAATTTAAAAAAGTTATCTAAGACCAAATTGTAATCTAGTCAAGAACTTTTTTTTTTTACAATATTTTGCAAGCTTGTCTTCTTGAAAAAAGTATTAGTGTTGACATAGTAGACTTCTGTAAGGTATTTGCCTTCTTACCACACAATATTTTACTAAGAAACTAGAATGATACAAAAATCAGCATAGCCACTTTTTAATGCATTTCATGTGTGCTAACTAATAGGTCTCAAGATGTAATTGTAAATAGTGAATCATCATCATTAGATTTATAGTGGGATCCCACAAGGATTGATCTTTAGCACTATGCTATTTAATATTTTTATCAGTGAACTGAAAAAATCATTAGTATTTGCAGATGACAATGATTGGGGGAAATGGCAAATGATGAACCACTGTAATAGACCATCATTAAATTTTGTTCAGTAGTTTTGGGAAAGGATGACCCTCTGATGTATTTCAAATTATAACACTATAACTCTACTCTGAGAGGTCTATTCACATATGCTCAGCTTCTAAATAAACACACAAAACCAACCATAAATATTTTTCAAAGAGGCCCATGTGTAAAGATTATCTGTAATAGCACCAGCTGTTGACTTCCACTAATATTCCACTCCCTCCCTTTTACCATTTTTGATGTTCTGACAGCCTTCTCTGAATAACCTTCTTTTTATCAATATCTTCATCCTATTCTCTAGCTATAGTCACATCAGAGCCAAGGTAGATCCCATATTTAAAAACAAAACAGATTTATGTTACTGCTTTCCACTTTTGTTAATATTAAATAAAATAGTTTATTGTAGGCTAATAACTTTAAAACAATACTTTTAAGAGCCAACAGTCTAGGATAAATTTTCCAAGAGCTGCTTGTATCTTGTTCTATCCCAAAAATCAAGCTAGTAACTGCAACCTCTGATTCCTTCCTTAAAAAAAAAAGATTCAGGTCCCACTTGAATTGATTTATACCACTTTGCTTTTATTATTGACTCTGGCAGTTTGTTACTTATTGAGACTACTCTTTGTGTAATGAAATTCTGCTTGAATTGCCTATAGGCAAGTCTTGTACTTAACTTCAATGTATGAACCTGTGTTTTTAAATGAGTTACTATTTCAAGCAATAGATTTCTTTTCAGGATTGTATGTATCTCTGTGAGATCTTGCATCTTGGCCTCCTTTTTTTTCTGACACTGTGGGATAGATTTTCAAAGCATGTTTTTTTAGCATGCAATTGAGAGCAATGAAGCAATATATATATCCTCAAAGAAATAGGAAAATAATTCTAAATACAACAGAAAATTAGGTATCTCTGCCCCTCACTTGTGCATTTAAGATATAGTTAGGACTCCAGTTTTTTTGCAACCTATTATAAGGTTTATAACAAATTTTTGTGTTTATAATTATACAAATAAACATTCATTCACTATGAATCTAATCCAATGTCCACTGCAGTCAATGAGAGATTCCCTACGGACTTCAGTGGCATTTGCATCAGGCCCTAATATACTATACAAAACACATCCAATTTTTTGGTCATGTCTGCTCTCTGCAGACAGCTTTTCATGACACTCTTAACTATTGCATTCAAATAATAACCTTTTCAATCAAAAGAGAGAATTAGTAGAATAGCAAAAATATATTTAGTGATGCTGAGAGCAAACTGTTATTTCACTTCTATAACATGAAAGTTTCTATAGTAACTTTTTCCTGGTTTGTGCCTTACCTCATCCCAATCTCAGAAGTAGGGATCCTTTGTCTGGATCAGCAATGGGAAGATAATCCTTCTCCACTGTAACAATTGCAGTCCCCCATCCCTTCCTGATGAGCACTCGGGCTATTCATGGACTTCAGAAGGGGAGCCTTGTCACTTATTGCCTGGATGGAAGGGTGCAACATAAGCCTATTGGCACCCATGAGTCCCAAGGAGAAGATTTGCCCAGGGATACTACTCTATTGTGGGAAGAGAAGCTTTTCCCTCCCCTTGGGATTAGAGCAGGATGGAGCTTTTAACACTTGCAGTGATTAGTTACTATTTGGGGGCTCCTAGGGGACCTTTCCCTCACTGCCAGACTGGCTTGGGCAGCATGTTCCCCCCACACACACTTCTCAGTAGCCCAGTATTAGCTACCAGGGCATGGGTGGTCTAACTAGTGGGTGGAGCAGGAGCTTGTCTGGTGGTTACAGACTGGCAGTTTGGAGTAATGGCATGCATGGGTCCAGGAGCAAACCCAAGGGTCAGAACTGGAGTCAGGATTTGGGAGCAGAGCAGGGAAGCAAAGACTAGTCCAGAGTGAACAGGAGCCAGGGCTGGAGTATGGAATGGAAGCAGGAGCAGGTTGAGTGCATCTGCAAGCACAGAACACACTGAGCAGCTTGTGGGCTGCTGCAAGGCTGAAGTAGCAGGCTGCTGGCTCCCTGGACCAATCAGGAGGCACAATCATTTGAAGAAAGCTCATTGGGCCCAGTTGAGCTTGGTGAGTTGCCTAGCAACCAGGATTGGTGCCAGCTGTGCTCCTGACACCCAGGAAATTCATAGGTAGATTAAATTGTAAAATTTATGTTGTCACAATTTGGCAGGTACCCAGTGCAAATAATCAATCAACAGGAGATGTGGCTTTTTGATAAACCAAAATTGGAAGCCAATTAGGAGAAGTCATCTCCAAAAGAAGAGGTGCTGATAGCAGGCCTTCCCCCAGCTGGAGAAGATCATAAAGGAAAGATGACTTGTACTAGAGAAGTTTTTGCTATATAGTTCCCACATATATTACTTAATAAATGTGCAGCCTACCTAAACCATATTTCTGATGCCTTGTCTTTCTTCCTGCAGTGACCAGGACAAAACATTTATGTATTTCAATTGAAAGCCAGGTTCCTAGGGCTTCCACTTATTATTGCTTTTGTGCATGTGTCATAAGAAAGTGCATCTTCAGGTTCCGCACCTCCCCCCCCACCCAAGCAGCTGGCTGTGGCATGACCAGTCTGCCTGCTTCTGTATCCTCTTTATCCACATGGGCAAAGAATGATTTTTCTGTGTGTGGCAGATTCAAACCTTTCCATTCATATGAAGTGCTACAGTCCACAGGTCCCTCATGATAAAAACAGTTCCTCTCAAAACTCTACAGTAAAACAATGTTAAAATACAGCTGCTGTTCAATCCCATTCTAAGGTCACCCATTTAACAATCATTAACTACTCTATTGCCAGTCTTTTGCTCCTGTTCTAGGCCACACTGTCTAGGCAATCCACCTGAGAGTTCCCGCTTGCATTCCATGAGTCCTCCTGTAGTCCCAAGTCCAGTCTCTCACAAGAGAGCTTCCCACAGTGTTTCATTCTCCAAGGCTTCCTCACTTTTGTGTCCTATCCTTTCTGAGGGGATTCTCCCACAGCCTTTCACTCAGGTCCTCTGCCAAAGGTACCCTCAAATGTTACACTTCCCAGACCTTCTTGCCGGTGAGTCCCACCCCTGGTCATAGGAACCTCTTTCCAGAGCCAGTTTTTTGCTTCTGAGCCCAGCTTACACTAACCAAACTGTTTTTCTCCTCATTCCTAGGGACTACTGCAGAAACCTTCTTGCAACTTGCCAGCGTTCTTCAGCTCTTGCCAGTCCTCTTAACAGCTTTCCTCTAAACTCATCACTGGCAACTCAATTTACTGCTGTTCTTCTGATCTCCTGCTATTTCCCTCAGGCAACTCTATCTGTCTCACATCTGTTTTTTATGCAGCTCATACCAGCCCCTTTTGACTCTTCAATCTCCTCTCAGGTAACCTGCCCCATCTTCCTCCTTTTCAGGTCCAGATGCCTTCTCTTGCTGTGAGCTGACCATGCAATTGCCTGTTCTGTATTTATAATTCAAGCACATAGTTTGGAAAGTGTAATCCAGTAGCTAGACTAAAAGTAGGTATTTTTGCTTATGATCACGGCCCTGTGTTGTCCACAATTCCAAACACACTGTATTGGAATATGTTTCTATACAGGGTTCAACAGGGACTGATTCATTTCCCTCCTTTCTGGCCACTCACATGGGAGCTTGCCTCCTGAAAAGATCCAGTAGTTTTGATTTTAGGTAACCAATGAAGAATACGAATAAAAGGTGACCTCTTTCTTCTGGTCTGCTTGCTTAAGTATAACAAACCAAGCAGAAGACTTGATTTCAATAGGACTGCTCATGGGTTTAAAGTTAGGCAGGGGCTTAAGTGCCTTGCTGAACTGGGGCCTTAGTTAGGGGTTACATGACCCCTATTTATACAGTTTATAGAGCTTTGGGGTGAAAGTTCTATATAAATATCAGTCTTGTTGTTCTTCAATACCAAATTCATTGACATCCTATTTTACCTGGTTGTTAGTTATGAATATTGATACAAGACAATATAAATCAATTATCAGTTCATTAAATTTAAAATGTAGTAGATGTGAAACATATTAATTTTCCTTATGGATTTTAAGGACTAGTGTGGGTTGAAACAACTAACTCTAAATGGAAAAAAAAAAAAAGCTACTAGAGTACTGTACACAGATGAGTGGGCCTTTACAGAATATGGGCTAATTCACTTCTTATTCATACCACTGCAGCTCTGTTGAAGTCATTAGGGATGGTTTGGTGTAACTGAGGGAAGAATTTAGCCCTACTTCTGCTCAGTAAATATTCAGAACAACTATCTGATGAAATGATTCACCTCCATGGTAACACCAACAAACTGAGCAAGATTCTACTGAAGTTGTGAACATGTGGTTCTGATTAAAGTTAATGGGGATTGTGCACAGATGTTTGCAAGAGAAATTAGCCCATTGTTTGCAATTCTAAATGGAGTGTAATTCATAAGCACTTCTGTTTTAGGGCCCATTCCTATGCCAGGAAGAACACAAGGATTACACATACAGGGTGCAACGTTCATGTATTGCATATTCTGGAAGGTCTTTAATTGGCATGATCTTTTCATTCTCCTGGTTTTAAATCATGAATCTTTACATGCTTTGAAACATCCACCCATGATCTTTGCAGTTGTGTGACTATGGAATCCCGAGAGTTACTAAGCACCGCGTTAGGCTGTTCAGCTCTCTTCACTCCCGCTGATTTCAAATGGGAGTAATGGGCATTCAGTGCCACAGGATCAGATCCTTATTTTTTTGGAAATCTGAGTGAAAATCCAGTTATTCTTTAGTATGGGGTACAAAACAAAACAATATCTGGTTAATCCTGAGTGGGAATGCAGTGGATTCTGTTTGCCAGAAGCTGGGAATGGGGGACAGAGTATGTATCACTTGATGATTACCTGTTCTGTTCATTCCCTCTGGGGCACCTGGCATTGGCCACTGTCGGAAGACAGGATACTGGGTTAGATGGACATTTGGTCTGACCCAGTATGGCCGTTCTTATGTTCTTATGGATACTAGGTACATTATTATGCAGTTTTGCTTTGCTTGTCCCGAAGTGAAGTGAAGGCAGATGCAATGCAGTATTTTCTAGTCTTTTTCCAGGCATTTCAGAGCTGACAGGAGGTCCCACCCTCTAGTGAAGTGGGAGGATAAAAAATTCTAATTACTCATATAGCAGAAAATTATATGCTGCTTTTTAAAAAAAAATGTAGATGTGTAGTTCACCAGTAATGTAGCTCATCAAAACTTATTTCACTGTAGGCCTACAGGCATCTGATCAGAAAAAGATGCTCCAATAAGGGACACATTTGACTGTGGCCCCAGAAATGAAAGGCCAGTGATTAATCTTCCAAGTTCATTGCCTGAGTGCATTCTATTAACCGTTAGAACAGAAACTACACAGCATAAAAGTAATCTCAAGAATGTAGGTCAGTTGGAATATTGCTGTACCAACACTTGTAAAGAAATGGGCTGCAATGTATTTTAAAAATTCAAAAAGGCTTTTATACATCCACTAATAAAAGATGCCAAAGTGCTTTTAGTAGCAGATTTAAAGTGACTTATTGCTTGTGGTGATTAAACCCAGCAGGCTTGCTTGTTTTACAAACAGTATCTAGCCCCTTCTTTGTATAATTCGTAGAGACACATAATGCATTTGCTATCACAAATGCAGAAATGTAAAAGCTTTAACATCTTTCTCCTAACAGATCACTTTTAAAAAATGTTTAGAATGGAAGGTTTTTATCTTATTGACTAAATCTATTTGGAATATAGGCTATGGACTGCTATTACTTGCTGTTCTTCAGCAGTCATACATTACTCTTAAAGACATTCCAAAAGGAATAGCACATTGGACTTTAGTATAGAAATGAAAGACTCTTTTTAACAAATTGAGTAACGCCTAAAGAATTTTTCTTTACTCACACCTCTTGTTTTTGCTCTTCCATTTGAACACAGCTGTACAACTGAGGCTTACATTCATCTGCTCCACACAGAGCCACGAGTTAATACAGTAGTAATAAAATTTCTCTCTTATCTACAGGATTTTGTTTTATATGCTATGGAATCTTCTCTACAATTTCCTGTCCTGAGTTTTCATCTAATGTGATGTCTTGTCAGCATGATCGCGTGCTGTTTGTAGCTTGTCCTGTGGATGTTCTTCTGTTTCATGTGTTGTGGCATGCTCTGCCTTGTCTGTCAGATTACGTTTCTTCACCGACTTTTAGCTCCAATAAAAAGTGTGTATGAAAAAATGAATGAATGTACTTTACATGGGGCAGACTTATATTTCATATGAACTATTCAAACTTACATCTTTTGCAATATTTGAAATCATATAAAAGATTTATTTCTTTAAAAATAGTCTGAATAATCTAGCTCAGATTTTAGAGGTGGCATGTTCCTTTTTACAGACCTGCATTTCACTGTTCGTTGCTGAAATTCATGTCCTCTACAAATGCATTAGTCTCTTGGCTGCCCACAATCATGCTAGTCTGTTTCAATATCATATGTGTTCACTCACTAGTTGTTTGGTGAGATGTGCCAGGCAATGATATGTTTACTGTGACAGTCTGCAAAACATACTGCTGCTGCTGTCTTTTAGGTAGGTAGTCCACCCTCTAATTCAGTATTTGTACATTAGTTCCACAAGTCTTTGTGAACATTAATACACCTTTTGACACTTGTGTGCCAAAAATGAGTTCCTGAAAAGAAAAGGGAAGGGACATGCAGAATTCATTAGATTTCTGGTTGACAAAAAGTAAGATTTTGTGGCAGGGCATACCATGAAAACTACAAAAAGTATTAAATATATACAGTTTGGGAGCACAGTGCCTCACCTTGCAATCCTTGTAAAGGTCAAATAAACTTCAGTGGAATTTGTCACATGAGTAAAGATGACAGAAAATCAGAGCTATATTTGCAAAAGTGGCAACATAATTAAAAGTTATTCTTGTGCTTGTTTAGTGCAATGTGAGAAACATACACAGAAAACGTAACCTTAAAAAAACAAACACTGTATTTGAGCGAAAACAAGCATGTTGTGAGTCAGGGTGGCTCAATGCTGTAAGGAAAGTGAATGTGTACACTTGCATATATGAAAGTGTTTCAGAAGGTTCTATGCTTATTTTGTCTTATTTATTTAAGAAGAAAGAGCACAAAATGACTGCAAGTGGGAATCCATGCTGGCTACTTAATACGTCACACGGCATACCCTCCCAAATTGAACAAATGTAGTACTCTCAAAATATAGCTCCATTGGATTCTAAAACTGAAACCCAAAAACATATTAATACTAAGCATTCCAGTACCATTTGTAACCTGTATAGATAATAGGTAGTATTTTGCATAAGGATCTTGTCATCTTGACAGGTTTTTATTATGTAAATTCAGATAAGGAATCATCATATAGGAAACAAGCATTAATAGCTGATTTATGTAGACACAATACAGTTGTAAAGGAAACACTATAAAAACATCAAATGTTCCAACAATGGAGGCGTAACAAAGAAATCAGACACATAGCTAGGGTTGGTGAAATTATTTATCTGATGAGTTTTGGCATTGCTCTTTGAATTAAGATTGTGACTACTTGCTGCATGTAGGTTGTGGGGAGCAGGAGAAAATGGGCAGGAGCGAGAGGAGCCCTAACTTTGTTTTCCTTCCCCTGATGCAGTGACCAGACAAAATGTGGAGAGAAAGCTAATCCAGAAAAAGGGGTGAAGTAACTTAATTCCCTTCACACAGAGACCATGGGGGAAGCAGGGGAGGAACTGTGCCTCTGAATCACAATTCATTTTCTGGTTTACCCCTTGGAAGATGCAGCTATGCATGTCGCCTTACTCCAGGCAGATAATAAAATTACAGTATATCCCAGTGTAACAATGTCCAGAAATGCACCAATTCATGTGTGTTAATGAATCACTGTGGTCACTAATTACATCACACAGGAAAGGAGAGGGACATTTATTTTATATTTTATTTTATTTCACTGCTAATTTTATGTAGTTTGAGACAGGAAAGAGAGACACTGAAATCAAAAGACCAGATGCTTTTCTATTTGGAATATTCATTTTCAGACTTAATGACTTGGTACAAAAGGAAACAGCTGGCCCTGTGCAGAAGCCGATTAACATGCATCCCTTGATTTCCTCAGTACAGGTGTAACAAACTTAAGAATACCACACACCAAGAACAGATTCTTCCTGGCCTTTATGCAAATATGCGTGGTGGGACAAGAGATGGCACAACACAAGGAGAAGGGTACAAGGACCGTCCCCCATTTTGTGGAGGCCAGACATCATTCTAGGGAGAACAACTCTCTCACTGATTCTCCTGGCTTTGTATTCCAAGTTGTGGCTGGTGGAGAGGATTTATGGCCATGACTCCAGATCTCATCCCAATGCACTGGCCAACGGAGCTGGCTGTCCATGCAAAGTATAGTACACTGCATGGCATGAAGGGGTTTAGTGGTAGGCACACTGTCTCAAGGATATTGGAAGCTCTGGGAGAATGCTACCTGTTTCTTTCCCTGGAGTGGGAGTAGTTACAAGCAATAGAGCCTTAAGGGAGTCCTTGAAACCAAAACTGTGTATGTTCAGTGGAGATGATGGTTGTAAATGTACAAGTAAAAAAAGATGAGTCAGGATTCAACTATCTAATAACTCCATCTGCTCAAAAATGCTGCAGTACTCCTTAACTGAACTTATAGGGCAGTCATGGCAGTTCCATTTTTGCGGAGGGGATGTGTGGCTGGCAGGCATGCAGGGTCACCTGCTCTCCGATTTGTGCTTGGCTTATACTGAGCATGCTTACATGGACTGAGCATGCTCAGTAACACTGCTGAAGCTGGCTGCTGTCACTCTGCTCCCCCCACTATTGGCAGAAGTGGGTTATCTCTGCATTTCTGCATGCCAGAATTAACCTTTGCAGAGCATTGAAGCTTTAGAGATTCTCAGGAATGGGTTTCTGATGACTTTGAGGTTCCAGAAAGATAAGGAAGGGGAAGTTCTCTCATATTAGAGAAGTCAGCATTTATACAAAACTCTGAGGTAGTTTCCCTTAATCCCTACAATTCTCCATCCATGTACTATCTAACAAGGTCCCAAAAGACAAGGACTTCCCATCTTACAAAGTCCAAAGAAATTTCTCCTCAGAACAGTCACAACTTACAAAGGATGTCAAGGTGCAACTTCAGCCCCCTGCTCACTTTAAATGGTCTGCTAGAGCACTTCCATCAGTACCCACTTCTCTCTACCATTTTCCACATTTCAGGTGATTATCCTCTTCACTGTGAATGTATGTTAACTATGTGCACACTAACAGGCAACCCTTCTTCTTAACAAGGCCAGCAGAAGAAATCTACTGAGAATACTTAGTATCATAGGGAGGAGAATCATGTTTTGCCACATTTCTATTAAACTGAAAAAAGAAGAAAAAAAAAAAAACATCTTGCACAGCATCTACATCCTGTAACAGAAAAGCTCTAAATACACAGTACTGCTACTTATATCTTCTTTTAAATGAACACTCACGGCAATAAAATAACATGAAATATTGCAAGAAACTATAAAGAAAAGTCAATATTATAATTGAAAGGGAAGAAAGTGAGCAGGGAACCAATATCAAAGGTATAAGAGTTGAAGTTATTGGTGCTTGAAGCACAGAAGTGATGTTGATCTGCAGACAGACCTGCTCTCTTACAGTTTCAGTACATTCTTCACTGAAGGTAATAGAAATAAGGACAGAGCAACTGGGAAAAATCAAACATGCTCCACCAAACTTTTTATTATATGCTGGCTAATCCTGAAAATGCTAATAATCATGGCAAGCATCATTGCATTATCTTCTGCCGTATAAATTCTGGAGAGAACATGACTGTGTTCCTGTCGGTCAGCACATGTTGTACTTGTAGTCATCATTGCTTCCTAGTGGAAGGAACAATGCCTTAGGATTATCACAGGCTGATATGAAATGACATGCCAGATCACACACTGCATCATACCATCTGCCAAATCACACTCTATAAATACTGCACTCCACAGAAAGTTGAAATTCCTGCTTTATCACAATGACACTTGTAAGCACAAGTATTTTATCATAGACTTTTCTGAATTACTACCAGGAAAATGCACGAAAGGCCCAGTGTGTTGATAAATCTTTAAGCAAAGTTGGTTTTGGCAAAAAGAACAAAATAAGTGGTTTGCTGAAGAGCCTGAATTGGGCTAATGTTACTCTTCAATAGATGATAGAGTAAACAGCGGGGACATATGTGTCTAAAAATAGACACATATGGATAACTCAGTTGTCCTACTCTACCAACTTTCTTTCATGCCCCCCCCACTATATATATATATATATATATATATATATATGACAAAGTTACAGAAGGATAGAAAAATAGAAAAGTGAAAAGATATATAATGTTTTATATATTCACTTTGTAGTATTGAAATCTAGCTTTTCTATAGTATTTTTCAGCCATAGATCTCAAAAAAACTTTATAAAGAACATCAGTATAATTATCCCTTTATTACAGATTGGGAAATTGAGGCACAGAAAGGTTAAGTGATTTGCCCATTTGTTCATTATTTAGAAGTGCTTGCACTGCACAAGATATTTGGAAATATTTACATAGAGTGGGTATGCTATCTACTTCAACTACATCTAGACAGGAGATGCTTACTACCTTGAATAGCCATAATTAAGTACTTTGGAAAATAAAATACCTGTGATGCCCAGTGCTTATCATCAATCATTCCTGCTCACTTTTCTAACTGCTAAATGGGGTGCCAACAGCAGAGCTGGGTGACACAATTCACTGGCAGTTTTGCTAAAAAACAGTTTCACCCATACCAAATCTGAAAATGGTGAAAAAAAATTGCAAAAAATTGATTGTTTCAAATATTTTTAAGGAGTATTTTATAGCTCAGTGAGTAGGCTCTCTCCTGCAATGTGGGACTCCCAGTTTCAAGTTGCTTTGCTACATCAGGCCGAGAGAGAAATTGAACCTGGCTCACACACATCCCAGATCAGTCTCCTAGCTAGTGGGCTAAGAGTTATAATGAAGGAGGTACTACCTTCCCTCCTTAGGCTGTTTTGCGAATAGCTTTTTTTTTCCTACCTGGACTGAAACTATTGAGTGAAGTTGTGTCAAATTCACCAGTAGTTTCAGGTCATTTTTTCAGTGAATAAAATGATTCATTCAAAAAATTTCACCCAGAAAAAATTCAGGCCTCACATAAAAGGTGCCACTCACATTGGACCCCTCCCCGTCCTTCAGTTCTCATTCACACTGAGAATCATTTACATGAGTGGTTGACCCTCAAATATGTGATATGAAAATGAAGAAGCTTGCAGACTTTGAACTTTGCCCTAATGATGGGTTTCTGTGCATGAAAATAATATCATACATTACGCCAGCAATGTTTTAAATGTAACATTTTTAAACACAGAAAGTTATAATGAATTGCATTTGATTACATGCTTAATGGTTGTTGGGGAGTTTGTCATGTTTTTTGTTAATTTACCTTCCAATATAGTAATAGACTGTACTCCTATGTGTAAAGATCTGTATATGGGCCAGTAACTACATGAAGTTCCCCTTCCATTATGGAGTTGCATGGCAATTTGCCTTCCAATGGAAAAAAAAACAAAAACACATATGTGTGGACTGCTGAGATTCAGAGATTCCCAGGCCAGAAGGGGCTATTGTGGTAATCTATTCTGATTTTCTTTCTAACACAAGTCCTAGAGCTTCCCCAAAATAATTCCTGTTTGAACTAGAGCATAACTTTTAGGAAAAAAAAAATCAATCCTGATTTTAAATTGCTAGTGTGGAAAATCCACCACCACCTTGGGTAAATTGTTCCAATGTTTTGTTACACTCACTGTTAAAAATGTATGCCTTATTTCCAGTCCCAATTTATCAGAGCCAGACCTGAAGAAGAGCTCTGTGTAACCCTGAAAGCTTGTCTCTTTCACCAACATAAATGTGTCCAGTTAACGCTACCTCACCCATCTTGTCTCTCTGAATCTACTCCAGAGTTTGGAATGTCAGAGTAAGTACCAGATAAGTGTGAAGACGAGGTGGTGAAAGTGAATAATAAACATATTTATTTATTTTGCAATGTATCATGTGGATATCACAAACCCCATGTGATGTATATAAAGTTCTTCACTGAAGGGTTGATCCTTTAGGCTTTCCTCAGGTAAAAATCCCATTAACTGCAGAGGGATATTTGCCTGAGTCAGGAAAGTTGGATTAGAGTCATTGACTGAAACAAGCAAAAGGAAGAAAGAACATGGGTCCTCCTAATATAAAACCTTGACTTGCACAAGTCGCCCCACCGAAGCAGTGGGGCTGAGTTTGAATTGCATGTTGGTGATTCCTATTGCTACTTATTCTTGTTGTAGGCATTTGACCGAGGACTGGGCCCTTGTAGAGTGGTATAACAATGAAAACAAATCTATAACTTTTTATATAAATCTTTATTTAATATTTGGATCAGATCCTGCAGATCCTTACTTAAGCTGGAATTTCCCAAATTTGGTTTCTTACTAAGAGTGACTATGGGAAAAGTTTGAAAGAGAGGCAGGGGACAGAAATTTAGGCATTTTTAAGGCTGTGGAGAGAGAAGAAATGCACCTGTTTCCAATTACTTCAAAAAATTGCAACTTTACAGCTAATATAGCTGAGGATTAAATTTGATCTGGCATGCAAACAGCCCTCATTGAGAAACAGTACATAACCTTATTCTGGAGAAAATTGATTTTGAATGGACAGTTATTAAAAGCAAAAATAGGTGAACTAGAATACCAAAAAATGAAGAAAACATTGACATAACAGTCATTACAGAAATATGGTAGAAAAACAAAAATCATTTGAATACTATAATATCTGTGTTAAACATATAGAGACAGAACTGGGAGGTACAACACTATATTATATCACACAATCTAATGAGCTAAAATTTCTGAACACATAGAAGTCCAGCATACAGTAGATTCAGTAGGGGTACAAATTTCTACAAATGTTAGAAGTAAGTTTATACAGTCAAATTCCTGATCAAGAAAAGGCTAGCGCTGAAAAGGCAAAGAAGCAACTAAGTCTAATAAAACTATAATTGCTTCATCTACCCAGCTGGTCAAAAGTTTAGAGAAGCAATTTCTTCACGCTGTACATGACTTCTTCTTGGAAGAAGTAATTCTGTAGCACACAAGAAGAGAGGCTATTCTCCACCCAAGTGAGATGGTTCAAGGAGTAACTATAGCTAAGTCTAACGGCAATGTTTTTTGTTTTTTGTTTTTGTTTTCTTTTGAGAGGAGAGAGAGAGAGAAAGCACAGCTGTTGCTATTAAAAAGTCACAATTTGTCAGCAGTTATCAAACAATGATTCTTTAGGTTGGATTGCTAGGAAGAGAAAATGAATCCCCCCCATGTTCTTCTGGCAAGGGAGCAAAGTTTATTATAAAAACATTTAGTTTCAACAGGATACTTCCCATCCTGTCTTTATCCCTGGTCTGTGTCTTATAGATTAGGAAGCATCTCTGTGTTAAGTGAAGGGGGCACAGGATCTCCCTGGGAATGGGGAAGGGATGGTAGAAGAATGAGGGGAAGTACTGAGATTTGATGGCGGGGGAAAGGCAGGAAACCAGCTCCTGGCAGGGAAAGAGGATTTCAGACCTGTACCAGCCCCGCTGAGTTCTGCTCCCTGGCCCAATCCCAGGTCCCAAGGAAGCCACTCCAGCCTCTCCGGGACCAGGTCTCACATCTGCCCCATGCTTCCCCTTGCCATCCTGGGACATGCATACATTTACACTGGGTCAGAGCTCCCACAATATTTGGGGGGTTCTATTCCCCCTCTCACCCTCCAATTTTGCAACCCGCCACAGTGTCTTTCAAGTTAGGAAGCATCATGGATCACACACAGTGAAGGGGAGGAGAGGAAGTAGGCAATAGAATTATATTAACAGTTTATAAATTTAAATTCCTTTATTTTTGGCAACATCATTTTATTTAATCATTAACAATCAAACAACTATAGCTTAACTAAAAGATCTTACACAGTTTGTTGCTTATGTAAGCTGAGCTGAACAGCCAATGACAGAACAGCATGTTAATGGGCTACCTGAGATATGGGAAGGCAGCAGCAGAGGGCATCAGAGAGATTTATCTGTCTGCTGCACCAAATGGGCACTCTGTGGACCTAATTTTCTTTTCAGATTATGGGAAATCAGGATTTTCCGGTTTGCCAGTTATCATGACAGTCAATAGATTACTGCTCATGGATGCCTAGAACAGTCCCTGGAATTTTGGAATTGATCGGATGCGCTGTTCAAAGGTTATAACATTACAAACAGGCCTGAGAAATGCCACTGAGTTGAGAGTAGGGCCTCATTGCGGGCAAGATTCACACTGATGTGTCTGGGAAGCACTAGGGCATCTGCATGTCCCTGCTATCTCTGGGGGTGGCTTAGAACAATCCAGGAAGGAGCTACTCTATTAGATCCTTGCTAAATAGGTCCAACTGTCATGAGAAGTCATTGAGTGTAGTCCAGTCTATATGTTAGAGCAGTGTATGTGAAAGGACTGTACAGCCAGGGTGTGTACTGTGGTGTGGATTTTGTGCCCCAGATACTCAAGCACATAAATCACATAAAGTTGTTTGGAATACATCTGGATGAAGTGAATTTTACTGTAAGCAAGTTTCAGGTATTGCTTAGAGTATAGTGTAACAAAATAAACATTCGGTACAGATAAAACATCAGCATAATTTGCAAATATGAAGTAGATGGTATTGCACTGGTACTGTGAAAGAAACAAGGAGAACAGCTAATACATGATTATTAAATGAACACATACTATAGAAGTACAGAGCTGTAAATTATGAAATACTCTAATGAATGTAATTATGAAACAGGAACTTTGTCAGATCCATTGTAAAACAATTAATGTCTAAACATTAAATGAAGTGATTAAATAAGGCATTAGTAAAAATAAATTAGTTACATTACTTGTTTAATAGGGGTGTTAGAGTCAATAGAGTCTTGGAATCCTTGAGATTTCTACATTGTAAAAAAATGTGGGGAGGTTTGTTCCCTTGAGGATCTCTTCATGATTATTTATCTCTGTTTTGAGGTCTTTGTTCTATAGCAACACCTTATGGAGCCACTTTGGTCTGAAAACCAACTAATGCTATCTGGCATATGTGAATTTGGACTTTCTTTAACAGATTTGATGCAAATAGGATTCCTTACTGTGCTTTGAATATGGCAACAATTAAAATAATGTCATGATTCTTTCCACTCTGTTGCTACTTGACTAAAAATCTCCTGTGTTAATTGTAGGATTTTTAAAGACATTTATATACGTACTGAGAGGCTGAAAGTGGATATTCAATTTAGGGAAGTGAGGAAAGGAAAGGTTTTTGAAGTGCTCAATGACACAAAAGTAAAATACTGCAGCACAGATAGTATCTGTTGGCAAGATCTCCTGCAGAAAATTTTCAGCACGCAAAACATCCCATTATTACCAGCTACTGTCAGTGATGATCATGAAGTAGGAGCAAGGTAAACACTAACATAGGAAACATATGAAGACATTCTTGGTATAATGTTAGAATCATGCCAACCATGTTCTTCTCAGACCTCCTGCCAAATGTATTCATTTCTTGCAGCATATTTTATGCAAGCCCTATATGTATGGAATGCTCATTGATATGGACTATATCTACACTGCAATAAAAAACACGCAGCAGCACCACAGATGGCCCAGGTCAGCTAACTTGCATAAAATTTCAGTGTAGACATTCAGGCTTCGGCTGGAGATGAGGATCTGAGACCCCCCGAGGGTCTACACTCAGGACCAGAAGCAACACTGACTTTTTTGATTCACCAAAAATTTTGAAATATTTCAAAATCATTTCAACCTGAATCAACTTCCCTCCCCACAAACCTCCAGAACTGCCAATGAATGAATATGGATTGTAGTTGTAGCTGTGTCTGTCCCAGGACATTGGAGAGACAAGATATGTGGGGTAATATCTTTTATTGGATCAACTTCTGCTGGTGAAAGAGACAAGCTTTGGAGCCACACAGAACTCTTCTTCAGGTCTGAAGCTTGTCTCTCTCACCAACAGAAGTTGATCCTGTGAGATATTATCTCACCCACCTTGTCTTTCTATTGGACCAAATAATTAGTTATTTGTGCAGTTCTAATCAGAAGCTCTTCAAAGCAGGGACCTTGTCTTCTGATCAAGATTTTTCAAAAGTGACAGTAGATTTTGGGTGCCTTTCTTGGGATGTCTTAAAGTGGCCTGATTCTAAGAAAGCACTGAGTGCCTGCCCTCTGAAAGTCAATTCCCTTTAAGGTGTGTTAAGTTGGCCATCCAAAATCACTAATCACTATTTAAAATCTAGGCCCCTATATGCTAGTACAGCCCCTAGCACAAGGGGGCCCAATCACATTCAAATAACAAATAAAGATAGTAACTATAAAGGAATCATATGTTTAAAACTACATAGAGCTTAATGTATTTTTATTAAAGTAGGAAAAGAAAAAAAAATCTGCAAATTCTCAGTAACTGTTTTTTCCTACTGTCATTAATGTTGAACTGAGCTGTAGAATATATGGTGGTCAAGATCATGTACCATAACTCATTTCTAAGGGGAAAAAATAATTCAAACACAGAGCTTCAGCAGTTTTCAACTCTTCCTAATTTATTACCCATTATCCATAGAGAAAATGTTACAAATTACAATAATAATGAAATCAAGAAAAATAAGCTCACCACTAATTGCATGGCATTCTGTAGGGATGCCATTACCTACTCACATTGAAAGACTGATCCAAACCATTTTTGGCAGATTTCCAGGAGGTACTGTATAAACCATTTCAGCTATAAGCCAATCAACTAACAAACTGGATATGGAAGATTTGTAGCTTATTGGGGATACCCAGAAGCAGACACTGTTGGAAGCAGTATTATTATTATTTTTTTTAAATCCATTACAATGGAAAAATACTTGTGATTTAAAACAAACAAACAAAACATCATGGTTTTGATAGGGCTTAAGAGCACAGACTCAAATACATTTTCTGTATTTGTTACCATTTTGTTATGCCTATGTACAATTCACTTCTGCAACATACAGTGTTATTTCATAAATAAATACATAAATAAAACCCTCAGAGCTTACCTCCAGAAGACTTCTTTTGAATGCACAAATGACTCACCTACCACAGTACAGCTGGCTGAAGATTAATGACTTGTTTTTTTTGGGTTCAAACTTTCCACATGCATCGGGTACACACTAGTGATATAATTAATTTTACAACACTAGGGGTTTGTCATCCAGCACTCCTGTGGCATGCTGCTATGATAAGTATTCTTTAATTAAACCTTTAAAATGTCACCATTGTTGCATACTATAGCTGAAGTACAAAAATACCTTTGAGAGCCATAACGGGTTTAGTATGCAGGTGGGGAAGTATATATACACAGAGATAAACTTTTGGCTAAAGCTTTCTAAATCTGTTTGACTTGAAGGTGCTGCAAATATTTAATAGAGAGTTATATCCAACTTGACTGTAAAAGCCTAGTCATACAGGAATTACCATAGTGGAACAAAGTAATGGTCCATCCGGTCCAGAATATATCTGTGAGAGTAGCCCAATATTTCAAAGCTCAGCTGATGTGGGACTACAAATGTTCACATTATAGTGTTTCATGAGAAAAATCTCTCATGACTTAGTTGATTATGCCCTGAAATATAGGTTTCATATATAAATTATCCTGTGGTAACTGCAGATGCAATTCTCATTCATATAAATATCACACATACACATAATTTTTTAAAATTACCAAGTCATGGTTTGCAGAGAGACAAGACGGAAGAGGTAATATATTTCAGTGAACCAACTTCTGTTGGTAAAAGGCACAAGCTTTCAAGCTTATGAACAGCTTTTCTTTATATCTGGGTGCTTTGTCTACACATAAAACCGCAGCAGCGGCACAGTTGCACCCCTGCAGCTGTGCCATTGTAGTGCTTCAATGAAGACATACCTACGCCGATGACTAGCTAGATAGTGTCTAGGTAGCTAGATTGACAGGAGAATTCTCCCATTGACCTAGCATTGTCACCAAGGGATTAGGTCAGTTAAATTGCTTTGCTCAGGGATGTTGATTTTTCACACCCCTGAGCAACGTAGTTATACTGACTTAATTTCCTAGTTTAGACCAGGCATGGGAAATGTACTCAGAGTGTCACAGTCAAATACAAGGTAGAACAGATTGTTTAGATAATACATCTTTCAAGGGACCATGAAAGGTGAAGTGTCCCAGAATCAGAGGGGGAAAGGAAAGGGGTGGGGGGAACTGGACGTTTGGGGGATTAGTGGATTATAGATTGTTATAATAAACATTAAATCCAGTGTCTTTATTCAGTCTAGCAAAGTTATTAGTTTAAGCTCCCAAGTTCACATTTTGAAGGTTTTGTGTTGGTGATGTGTTAATGGGCTACTTCACCTTCAGTGTCCCTTGAAATATATATTAAATCCTTATGCTAAACAATCTGTTCTACCTTGTTTTAGCTGTGACACTGAACACATTTTCCAGACCTGAAGAAGAGCTTGTGTGAACTCAAAAGCTTGTCTTGCTCTCCAACAGAAATTTGTCAAATAAAAAACATTACCTCACCACCTTATCGCTCTAACATCTACAACAACATTGCACAAGCCATGGTTTTTCAACCTATGAATCACAATTCAAGAAAGGATTTCCCCAAACTATTTAAGTCAAATTTAAAAACTTTTTTTTTCTGTTGTGACATTGGATTATTGTATGGAAAATATTAAAAACTAATTCATTAAGCTATTTGTCTTAGTGATGACATGTATAAATGAATTCCACACGTTACTCATACACTGCATGAAATAATAATAATAATAATAATAAATTTCCCCCATTTAAATGTATCTTACTTGTATCAAGTGAAATCTTATTTTTCCCATTATGAGACATGATATATAGAAACACCTGAGTGGCCTTCTCAATACCATTAATTTTTTACAAACCCTCTATCACATCTTCTTCGCTTTCCCAGTTAAATACCTTAAGGATAGCAAAGTGCTCAGATACTAAGGTAATGGGGCCATAAGTGTCTTAAATAGACAGATATACTGATAGCCTTATAGCTGTCATCTGGAAGATTTATGCAATGCATCTGGAAATAGTAATGAAAACAAAGTTTAGCAAAATAGAATCCCTTGTGCATGTGTATGAGTGTTTCATACTGGGACTATTCAGCTTGGAAAACAGATGACTAAGTGGGGATATGATAAAGGTCTAAAAAAAACATGAATTGTATGGAAAAAATGAATAAGGAAGTGTTATTTACCCCTTCACATAAGACAAGAAACAGGGGTCACCCAATGAAATTAATAGGCAAACAGATTTAAAACAAACAAAATGAAATATTTCATGAAACCATGCACAGTCAACCTGTGGAACTCATTGCCAAAAGATGTTGTGAATGCCAAAACTATAATTGGATTTAAAAAAAGAATTAGATAAGTTCATGAAGAATAGGTCCATCAGTGGGTGTTAGCTAAGTTGGTCAGGGATGCAACCCCATGATCTGGGTATCCCTAAGCCTCCGACTGCCAGATGCCATGACTGGACGACAGGGGATGGATACCTCGACGATTGCTATATTCTGTTCACTCCCTTTGAAGCATCTGGCACTGGCCACTAATGGAAAACATACTGGGCTAGATGGACCATTGGACTGATCCAGTATGGCCATTCTTATGTTCTTATGTACATGTGTGTTCTTCCTTTTCCTACCTACTAACTATCACCAATGACAGTAGCCTAGTAAATGGTCTACAGGAGACTATTGGAAACAGACACAATCTATACTACAACATTTTGCTCAAATCCCATTCAACTGTTCAAATCCTGTAATACAAATCTAGTCAAGTAGCAGCAGAATAGAAAACATTCATGACATTTTCATGAGAAATGTTTCAAAACCATATATTCAAATATGATATGTTTAATAATGAATAGGTTTTCAAACCATTAAAAAAAATTAATTATGTTTTCCTAATATACCAATGTAGATGTCATTATCAATTGTCTTACAGGGGCTTTTAAGAAAAATGGGGAAATTCACTGATGACTTCCATGTATATAAGACAGTACTGAATTTGGCCCAGTAATAATATAATATAATATAAAGGAGAGTGAGCCTAGTACGCACAAAAAATATTAATCCTCAAATGGATAAATTTTAGTTTGTGCTATTTGTTTTTATTGTTGCTAAAAGTTTTGGTTCTATGGCAGTCAGTCCTCTTGTTTTGATTATCTTCCTGATGTCTAGACAAAACAGCTGCTAAGCATCAAGTTTCTAAACTCTGTAGTCCATGGACCTACTTGAGAAAGAGCATGTGGTGTGAAATCCAGATGATAAATCATTTGACAGTCTTCCTTTCTCATAGCTGAGATTCAATTCTAATCCTTCTTGGAGGAAGCACACAGGTTGTCTGATCCAGTTCAACAACCCTCACTTAAGCCACAAAATGCTTAAATCTAAAAAAAAAAAAAAACCCTCTTCCTTGAAACAAACTTTGCCTTCAAGATCATTCTTTGGTCATTGATTCAAACTTTTTCTTTGACTGTTTATAGTCCATTTCTTTCATTTTAGAATACTTTTAGACTTGAAATTCTCTACCTTCAATAACATATTAAATCAAATCAAACCTTTGTAACTTTCATTTGGCTGCTTTTTTATTACTGACATAAAAGAAACAAAGAATGAGGGGAAAAGTTTCTCTAGGAAGAAAAAAAAAGTAATTATACAACAGTCACAAACTTTTCTAGTACTAGAGAATAATTAGAATACCCTACAGAAATACTTGTGAAGTGCTCAGGCCAATTAAATCACCCATGAATGTCCTTTTGAATTCTTTATTTCTAGCTTCTGTTGCATGCATATTTAATCAGGGGACTCCTCACTTTTGTAAATGCAAAGGCACAAGGCCTTTTAAATAAAATATATTTAATAAAAAGGAAAAGATTCATTGGCTCAGTTTCCAGAGCTGATGATTAAAAATTCAGAAAACATCCTACCTAGGATGGAGTTGTTCTTAATAACCGCCTGTCAAAATATTCTTTTCAAACAAATGCAAGAGGTGCAAAGCAATGTATGGCATCTAGTATTTAGACATTAAAAATATGCATATGTTCCATGAAGTCAGACATGTTCAGTCTTTAGGGAAACCAGCTGGCCTCTTAGTTCACTCCTTGATTGTTTCTGACTGCTGATACACTTTTCAAAGGAAAAATGAAATGTTATATAGAAGATAGTTTAAACTTTTTCTGTAAGTACAAGGAACAATTTAAGAGCTTCCCACCCCTCTCACGAGAGTCGGTCTTTGTTCAAGTACAGAGGCAAGACACAGTCCCAAGGACCTCTCTAGCCCTGCAGTGGGACTGGTCTTTGGCTCACCCTTCTTTTGTATTTGACCTACGTAGAGAGTGAAAGATTGGGTGAACTTTATCTGGCTCCCACAGCAATCTGATTAGGCTTCTTAGGTGATGTGGGAGTTTTTGATCTCTTCTGCTTCCTTGCTGAGGGTGTAAAATGAGGGATTTCCTAGGTCCTAGAACCTCTCTCACTGGCACTAATTCTCTCCCCTCAAACCACATGTATTTTTGGTGTGTTGTGGCCTAGTTACCGGAAATGATTTAGCTTTTAGATGATCACCTATTCAGGGTCAGGAGGGAATTTTCCCATTATGTAGACTGGCCTTTCAGTCTGGATTTTTCTGCTTCCCTGAGTACTTAAGAAATTTATTCCAGTAAGGAAGTGGGAGATGGAACTTTGTCTAGTATTGTCCGGATCCTATTATCACAGCTGTTATGGCAACTATCCTGTTCATGAGTGCTTGGATTGGATAGCCCAATCCTGACCATAACACCAAAACAGAGATGGGAGTGAATGAAGGCTTGGTACTGTTGTAGTGAAAGGAGGGGGAAGATGTATTTCTATTGTGTAGATAATATGAGGTACCTCTCATGGGCCTCTGGATTTTGGATGTGGAAGCACCATCCAGAGATTCTAGCAATTGCCAAATCCTGTGGCTATGGTGGGAGGGGTATGGCTAAAGTAGTTGATCCTTTTGTATTCATGTCCGAGTGCTAAAGCTTTTGTCCCATCTTGGACCAATTTGCTGTCAAGTGGATTGGTTGTATAGGCTAATAAACTTACCACAAATCTTTAAACCTCTTCAGCTGTATCTCTCTCTCATTTGCCTAGTATGTTTACATCAATCAATTATTATATTGGAAGCTGACATCTTCTTATATAGTCTTGTAGTTTGGGACACAGGAAGTGCCGCTCAACATTTGAAAGTGTATCCCATTGATCAGTGTGTGCTATATGTCCCCCTCACTGCCTGAGTCAGAGGGAATATGAATATGTTACAGCTGCCAGCTGGCTCTTTTCATCTAGCTTTAAAGACTTAAGCTTTTATCTGTAATGTCCACAGTTCAATCCCCTGTGTTAACCAAGATGGCTGTTGTCACATAAATAGGAGTTAATCTTGCATTCAAATGTCTGTAGGCCTCAGATGCTTGGGATGAGCTTCTTCTGTCTAGACCAAGTCAGGCAACCCACTGGCCGGTATATATTCTGCATCTCCCCTCTGCCTAACCCACAAAGGGGGAGATTCTTTGACAGCTGTCTGCTTGATAGTCTGACATGCTAGCTCAAGCTGTAGACACTCACACACTTAGCTCTGGAGGTCCCCAGTGTTAGCCAAGATGGTAGTCATCACATAAGATGAGAGAGACAAGTGACTTTCAAAATGTAAGGTGGAAGTGCCTGGCCCTGTTGGTTACCTTACACTGTTTCTGGTCTTCCTTCCTCCCTGACAGGCTATGCAGGGATTACTGAAGCATGTAGAGCTATTATGAGCAAATGGAGAGAGTGACATAACATGGATGGTGGCAAGTGAAATAAATAATAAATTGTCTTATGGGAGTTGAGTATTAAAAGGGTCTCCCTAATAGGTCACCAGAAGAGAAATCTTTGCCACAGTAAATCCTGTATTTAGCATGGATGACAGTGCTGTTTCTGAGCTGGCAGGTGGGAGTGTATTCTGTGAAGTTCCTGTCACAACTCACCGACTTCCTAACTGCATGTAACTTGGCCAAAAACTGCCCGCTCTTCTCTCTGCTACAAGAGCATCAGAAGAGGCATCACCTCTCTTGATACTATCCCTCAGAACTCTTCTGTGAAATATTGCAATCAGGAGGTGGAGTCACAAGATACTGCTGAGACAATATTAGTGGCTGCCTACATACTTCCGGGTCACTGCCTTGGAGATCTCTCCACACCATCACTAGGATCGGAGTAAAGATCCATGGGTATGCAGCACAACTGTGGTGCATAGCTTAGAATGACTCCATGCTGCAGCACAGGGTAAGCCCATGATTTCATTCAACATAAATCATGAGCATACAAATCTCTGTTTTCTTAGAGATGCAGCATCATTTCTGTGTTTGTTATTTTCTTAATTAACCCATGTTCAACATTTCAGGGAAATGGCCTAGATCCAGGGGAGGGATAGCTCAGTAGTTTGCGCACTGGCCTGCTAAATGCAGGGTTGTGAGTTCAACCCTTGAGAGGGCAACTTAGGGATTTTGGGGCAAAATCAGTACTTGGTCCTACTAGTGAAGGCAGGGGGCTTGGACTCAATGACCTTTCAGGGTCCCTTCCAGTTCTGTGAGATAGTTATATCTCCATATATTATTATAATGTCTAGTTAATATCTAATCAACATCAAGAGGCAGTGTGGTAGTGGGTGGGGTATCAGATTAAGACTCAGGAGATATGAGCTTTATTTCCAGCTCTGCCATTCACCTGCTGCTTGACCTTGGGCAAATTACTTCACCTCTCTGTGCTTCTGTTTCCCCATCTATAAAAATTAGGATAATGATGCTCACCTCCTTCATGAAGTGCTTTGAGATCTACAGATGTAAAACACTCTATAAGAGGTAGATAGAATTACAAATCTTCTGTTGAATATTGTTCATTTAACTATGCAATGGAACATTTACATTTTATAGTAAATCAGGTATATCCAGTAATAATGACCAAAAATTATTCATTTTCTTGGCTAATTTTATATCAGTAAATTATTTCCAAATATATGAAGCAATAAACAAATCCACTGTTTAACATTCCTTTTTCACCTCTAAGCGGCACATAATTTAAAAGATAATAAGCAGATTTTAAAATACGGGGGGGGGGGGGGGAAGGGGGAAGCGCTGATGACTTAGTGGGAGTTAAATATTTCTCAATTTCAGCTCATAGGCTGGTATCGTACGTTCTGTCTTTTGCATGTGAAATTATAGTCCCTGCAAACGCTGAATCCATTAGTTTAATCCTATGCATGCAATGCTGTAACCAATCAACCATTCTCTATGCAGCACCACACAGCCATATGGGGATGCTCGCTTGCTCTTTTTTTATGTTGAGACATTTGATTAAGGTGCCCCATGGGCCTGTAGAGGAGCCCAACAAATAGCAAAGGATTAGCAGTAATAATAACAGGATTGGACCAGCCTAGCAGATTCAGCAGTCATGGGGGCTATCATTGTACAAGCTGCCACAACTAGACCAAGAGAGCAATTTGCATAATAAGTTGCATGTTACATTGGCTTATATTACTTTACTATCTCTGTTTAAGATAAACAAGTTTTGATCTTTTGAAAACCGTATATGTTGTAAAATATACATTTTTTGTTCAACGTATAAGCTTGTTCCATATGGGACTATTCAGACACAAAGTTATTCACATGGGGCCTGATCCAACTCCCATTGAAGTCAATGCATAGGTTTCTGCAGGCCCAGTGGGAAAAGAGAAATTAATACAGGACAAGATTTAGTTCATTTCAGTAAATTGCTTGATGCTAAATTCCCACTTTTTGATGCACTTGACTCCTTTCCCAGCTGCCACAGTTTTGTACTTTATTGTATATGTCCTTAGCCCTTCAAACACTGCTTAAACTTAACCATGTGAATACTCACACTTCATTTGGAGAGCAGGTCTATAATTAATCCTAGACAACTTTCCCTTGCAGCATATGTTAACCCTTTAGCTTTTCCAGTGTTTTAAATTTACATTTAACCTTTGCCTTTTCTGGTTTTATTTTTCTTTATTAATATTTTAGCTCTTGTCTTTTACTAATTTTGCATCCTAGACTTTTATATTCATTCATATATGTATTACAAATAATAATAATAATAATAATATTTAATACTTAACTGTTAAAATTTGTTTTTATTTATCATTTCCTCTTTTCACTATTTTTCATTTATTTTAACCTTAAAAACTACCTTTGAACTGCAGCATAGCCTTTCACTCCTCCTCAATTCAAATGAGGTCTCCCCTTCCTTCCACATACTGGCCAGCTGCCCATATTCCCCACTCCATCCCAAGAAGAATCAGCAAAGATGAGCCCTGTCCTACCTGGATCAGTTCTGTTGTCAGTAGTGAAAGTCAGCTACTGCTGTGCTACCACTTCTGCTGTTCTCAAGGGACAGTGTTTTTAAAGGCCACTGTTGGGAGAAAAATCACTGGAGGTCTTGCTCCATGTGGGGTGGTCACTGGGTCTGGTGTCATAGAATATCAAGATTGGAAGGGACCCCAGGAGGTCATGTAGTCCAACCCCCTGCTCAAAGCAGGACCAATCCTCAGACAGATTTTTGCCCCAAATCCTTCACAATTGATTGAACTCACAATCCTGGATTTAGCAGACCAATGATCAAACCACTGATCTATCCCTCCCCCTGTTCTAGCTGCTGTTCCTCTCCTGTACCTACTGAGGGAGAGGAGGAGGTGTATAGACCAATAGAATAGGTGTAAGTTGGGTTGACATTCATAAAATTAAGTATCTCCATCACAAGAAGTACCACTTTTGTATCTGTCTCTGTATTATATAAACATATTCATATAAAGCATGATATGCAAAAAATGAAAATATTTATTGATTGACCGTACCCTTGAAGTCAGCAGAGATGAATACAGCTTTGTTAATAACATTAACATACATATTTAGAGCCAGCAGAAGGCACACAAGACTACAAAGAACTGTTTTCTTATTCAACTCTCTTGGTCTATCTGGTTTTCATGTTGGGATACAATTTTCATTACGATTCGCAAAGCAGCCTAGGAAATTTGGATGCTGAAGTTCCATTTCATATTTTTGTGGGAACTGGCTGTCCATAGCTGTCACAGGGTACACCATTCGTCACCAGTCTGACCATCTCCTGGTCATTCTCAGGATTAGCTCTCGAGGTCAACACTCCTGTCCATGGTTTACATGCCATCACTCTGACTCTGTTCTGAAGCTCCTCTTGCTCCAGGACCTTCAGCCTCCTGTTCATGACATAGTTCTCTGGATAGGTCACTCAGTGTTCACCCTTTTGGGGTTCAGTGCATCACCAATCCTAGGCAGTCTTCCCATTCGCTGCCTCAGGTCTACACCTTACCCTTGTAAAAAGCAAAGAGGGTCCTGTGGCACCTTTGAGACTAACAGAAGTACTGGGAGCATAAGCTTTCGTGGGTAAGAACCTCACTTCTTCAGATGCAAGTAATGGAAATCTCCAGGGGCAGGTGTATATCAGTGTGGAGATAACGAGGTTAGTTCAATCAGGGAGGGTGAGGTGCTCTGCTAGCAGTTGAGGTGTGAACACCAAGGGAGGAGAAACTGTTTCTGTAGTTGGATAGCCATTCACAGTCTTTGTTTAATCCTGATCTGATGGTGTCAAATTTGCAAATGAACTGGAGCTCAGCAGTTTCTCTTTGGAGTCTGGTCCTGAAGTTTTTTTGCTGTAAGATGGCAACCTTAACATCTGCTATTGTGTGGCCAGGGAGGTTGAAGTGTTCTCCTACAGGTTTTTGTATATTGCCATTCCTGATATCTGACTTGTGTCCATTTATCCTCTTGCGTAGTGACTGTCCAGTTTGGCCAATGTACATAGCAGAGGGGCATTCCTATCTCGGGGACTCTCCTTTTGCCCCAGCACTCCCACGAACATGATACAGTTTTGTGGTGATCTGGAAGCCTACTTTCGCCGCCTCCGACTCAAAGAATACTTTCATGATAACACCGAACAGCGCACTGATACACAGATACCCTCCCACCAACAACACAGGAAGAAGAACTCCACATGGACTCCTCCTGAGGGTCGCAATGACAGTCTGGACCTATACATAGAATGCTTCCGCCGACGTGCACAGGCAGAAATTGTGGAAAAACAACATCGCTTGCCTCATAACCTAAGTCATGCAGAACGCAATGCCATCCACAGCCTCAGAAACCACCCTGACATTATCATCAAAGAGGCTGATAAAGGAGGTGCTGTTGTCATCATGAACAGGTCTGACTACCAGAAGGAGGCTACCAGACAACTCTCCAATACCAAATTCTACAGGCCGCTTTCCTCAGATCCCACTGAGGAATACACTAAGAAACTGCACCATCTACTCAGGACACTCCCTACACTAACACAGGAACAAATCAACATACCCTTAGAGCCCCGACTGGGGTTATTCTATCTACTACCTAAGATCCACAAACCTGGAAATCCTGGACGCCCCATCATCTCGGGCATTGGCACTCTCACTGAAGGACTGTCTGGATATGTGGACTCCCTACTCAGACCCTACGCCACCAGCACTCCCAGCTATCTCCGTGACACCACAGATTTCCTGAGAAAACTACAATGCATTGGTGACCTCCCAGAAAACACCATCCTAGCCACCATGGATGTAGAGGCTCTCTACACAAACATCCCACATACAGATGGAATACAAGCTGTCAGGAACAGTATCCCTGATGATGACAGAGCACAACTTATTGCTGAGCTCTGTGACTTTATCCTCACGCACAATTATTTCAAATTTGGTGACAATATATACCTCCAGACCAGTGGCACCGCTATGGGCACCCGCATGGCCCCACAATATGCCAACATTTTTATGGCTGACCTGGAACAACGCTTCCTCAGCTCTCGTCCACTCATGCCCCTTCTCTACCTACGCTATATTGATGACATCTTCATCATCTGGACCCATGGGAAGGAGGCCCTGGAAGAATTCCACCATGCTTTCAACAGCTTCCACCCCACCATCAACCTCAGCCTGGACCAATCTACACGGGAGGTCCACTTCCTGGACACCACCGTACAAATAAGCGATGGCCACATTAACACCACCCTATACCGAAAACCCACCGACCGCTACGCCTACCTTCATGCCTCCAGCTTCCACCCCAGTCACACCACACGATCCATCGTCTACAGCCAAGCCCTGAGGTACAATCGCATCTGCTCCAACCCCTCAGACAGAGACCAACACCTACAAGATCTTCACCAAGCATTCTCAAAACTACGATACCCACACAAGGAAATAAAGAAACAAATCAACAGAGCCAGACGTGTACCCAGAAGCCTCCTGCTACAAGACAGGCCCAGAAGAGAAACCAACAGAGCTCCACTGGCCATCACCTACAGTCCTCAGCTTAAACCTCTCCAGCGCATCATCAGTGATCTACAACCCATCCTGGACAATGATCCCTCACTTTCACAGACCTTGGGAGGCAGGCCAGTCCTCGCCCACAGACAACCTGCCAACCTCAAGCATATTCTCACCAGCAACCACGCACCGCACCATAACAACTCTAACTCAGGAACCAACCCATGCAACAAACCTCGATGCCAACTCTGCCCACATATCTACACCAGCAACACCATCACAGGACCTAACCAGATCAGCTACAACATCACCGGCTCATTCACCTGCACGTCCACCAATGTTATATATGCCATCATATGCCAGCAATGCCCCTCTGCTATGTACATTGGCCAAACTGGACAGTCACTACACAAGAGGATAAATGGACACAAGTCAGATATCAGGAATGGCAATATACAAAAATCTGTAGGAGAACACTTCAACCTCCCTGGCCACACAATAGCAGATGTTAAGGTTGCCATCTTACAGCAAAAAAACTTCAGGACCAGACTCCAAAGAGAAACTGCTGAGCTCCAGTTCATTTGCAAATTTGACACCATCAGATCAGGATTAAACAAAGACTGTGAATGGCTATCCAACTACAGAAACAGTTTCTCCTCCCTTGGTGTTCACACCTCAACTGCTAGCAGAGCACCTCACCCTCCCTGATTGAACTAACCTCGTTATCTCCACACTGATATACACCTGCCCCTGGAGATTTCCATTACTTGCATCTGAAGAAGTGAGGTTCTTACCCATGAAAGCTTATGCTCCCAGTACTTCTGTTAGTCTCAAAGGTGCCACAGGACCCTCTTTGCTTTTTACAGATTCAGACTAACACGGCTACCCCTCTGATACCTTACCCTTGGTGGCTGATAGGGGAAATCAGGCCTGCCCTCTTTTCTGGGTTACAGTCCAGGGACCCTCAGCTCAGCAGCTCCAGGCTTCTCTCTGCCCTCATTACTCCTTCCTTGGACTGCTCCCTACATTTCTGGTTCCCCTGGGCATTACCAGCTCCAAACCTTCCTCCCTCATCCCAGGGAGCGACTGTTGGCTGCTGCCTGCCTTCCTGCAGCCTTTCCCAGAAGCCCCAGTCTGTAGCCAGCTTCATGGCTTTCTAGGCCCCGCCTGTTCCTGCACAAGTGAGTCTCTCTCTAATTAGCTACCTCCAGCCAAAAGCTGCCTTGTTTTCTTCCTAATTAGTTGTTTGGGCCCACCTGGCCCAATTCTGCACTTGCAGGGCTAGTGTGAGGATCTCACCTCATCACAATAGCCCATAGGTGGTTTTCATAATCTCAGGCTTTTGCTCCAGTAGTTCCTCCATTAGTAAACAGTGGATGCTCAACCACTGAGGTACATGAGGTAAGACCAATATTACAAAATTAGAAAATAAAATCAGAAAAAAAAATTATTTTCATCCCAATTTTCTATGCCATTTGCGTCTCTCAATTCAATGGAATAGCTTTCCCAGATGACGGATCCATATTGAGTAGTTGCTCTGGTATTCTATAACCGTTCGGAACTTTTCTGCACAGTAATATGGCTATCGATTTCACTCTCTCCCTATATCTTGTTACTAAATTATTCTTCATTTAGAAGTAGTCATATATGGGTATAACTAGACCAGTCAGTAACTATTAGAAGGACCAAGTCAAGTTCACGGATGTATTTAAAAAGTGCATTGGTTGCTCATCTTTGTCCTGTAAATTACAAATGGTGATTAAAAGAAATTCCTATTGTGGCAAAATGGCCGATGTTGGTATTGTGGGTCCCACGCTTTTCTTGATGGGTGAGCTAGGATGCCACCCCTTGACTCTGCTTGTGGGGTGCCAAGGGCCCCGCTAGTGGTCCAGGAAGGTGGTAGAGGAGGGAAGCAGGGGAAGGGTCTGGGTTTGCTCCTCACTTTGAGCCCCAGCCCTTCAACCCCTGTGGGTTTCTTACCGTCTTCCCCCTTGAGCAAGGTTACCCTTGGTCCTTGATGCTGGTGGAGGGAGTCTCCCTTCCTCTGGTTTTCTGGTCGTTCAATTCTTAGCAACACACCTCCAACTCCAGTCCTCTCTCCTTCCTTGCACAGCCCTATCTGCCTGAAGCAGAGTTTTTTATTAGGTTCCTGACAGGGCCTTAATTGACTACAGGTGCTCCAAGTAACCTGTAGTAACCTTCCCTAGTCTACAGGGAACCACACCTTAATTAGCCTACAGTTTATATATCTTCTCTCTACCACTCTCCCACTGCTCCCTGGACCTGCTGTATCACATATTTGCCTGTGGTCAAGTCAGCAAGATGGCCAGGCACATCTCCCGCTTGACCCAGAGTTTCTGTAAGTTGATGTAGTAGATCTGTTCTGGCCTTCGGTGGTCTGGCTGTTTCACCTTATAATTCATCTCCCCAATGGCTTCCACAATCTCATAGGGTCCATGCCAGCTGGCCAGGAGCTTTCTTTCTGTTGTTGGTACCAGCACCAACACCAGCACATGTTTTCCTGGTTGAAATTTCTGTGCTTTTGCCCAATGGTTGTAGTAGGTTCACTGGGCCTCTTGTGCTTTCTCCAAATGCTTTTGTACTCGGGGCTCACTTGGGCTGTTCGTTCTCTCATCTGGGCCACATGTGTGATGATGTTCTTCCCTGGGTTGGGTTTTTCCTCCCAGTCCTCCTTCATGATGTTTAATATGCCATGTGGGTGGTGTCTGCTCGAAGAGGGAGAATCCAGTAGATGCCTGGGGAACTTCTCATATTGCAAACATCAGGTATGGTAGGAGGGTATCTCAGTCTTCCCCATCTTGGGCCACCACCTTTCGCTCTTGAGAGTGCAGTAAATCACTCGACCAGACCATCTGTTTGGGGATGATAGACCAAGGTCCACAAGGTTTGGATGTGGAGCAGGGTACATAAGTCTTTCATTACTCTCAACATAAAAGGAGTCCCTTGGTCTTTCAGGATCTCCTTAGGGATGCCTACCCTAGCAAAAACCTGAACCAGTTATTTTGTGATCATCTTGGAGGTGGGGTTTCTTAGAGGAATGGCTTTGGGGTACCGTGTACCGTAGTCCAAGATGACAAGTATGCTTTGGTGGCCATGGGCTGATCTTTCTAGTGGGCCCACTAGATTCTAGGCTATCCTTTCAAAAGGGACTTCAATTACAGGCAGGAGTAGCAACAGGGTCTTTAACTGAGGTCGCGGGCTATACAGCTGGCAGGAGGTGCAAAAGCATTGGACTTCTCCTTGTACCGCCAGCTAGTACAATCTCCTTAGGACTCTATCCAGGATCTTATCTGCTCCTAAATGTCCCCCAAAGAGATGACTGTGAGCTAAATCTAATACGGCCCTTGTGTGCTTCCGTGGCACCAAGAGCTGTTGTACTACTTCCCCCCCGCCTCGCCCCCATATTGGCACTACCTGGTACAACAGATCCTGTTTTATTATATAGTATGGCCCTGCGCTTTTGGTTTTCCCTTCTATTGGCACACCGTTTACCTCTACTATCTTCTCCCTCATGTTTGCATATAGTGGGTCATAGGCTTGGTCCTGCCCAAAACACTCGCGTGCGAGACTGATCTGGCCTGATTCTATTGAATCGATCTCCCCTCCTTCCCTTGGGGTACTTCCACTCATGGTGGGGGCTGTCTCTGGGTCTACACTGGTCTATGTTATTGTGCGGATTCCCTGATGGAGCCGCCTCCCAACTGGGGTATGTGTGTGTGTGAAAATAACTCTGGGGAAAACCCAGCAAATATTAGGGCAGGGCCATCCATGGACACCTTGATCTCTTCCCAGGGTTTATTCCCATCCCCTAGCTCCAATGGAAGGCAGTTTGCTCTTGAACCTGGGAAAGTCTCTGCCAATTAAGACAGGGTAGGGGTGCTTGGAGATCACCCCTGCAGTCACCTTGGTAGTTTTCCCCGGATTTCAATATGCATTGGGATTGTGGGGTAGAAATTTACTGGGCTGTGGACACATGTCACTCTGGTGCTCTTGGCCCACTAAATTCTCTGAGACCAGTGTGACAGCACTCCCACAGTCTACCAAAGCTATGGTCTAGATCCCATTCATCTTTACTGGCCTGATGTACTGATGTGGGGCCATTGCGATCCCCACCAGGCTGATTAGGCCACATTGGTCCCCACAATCCCCCAGATTGTGTTGCATGGGCTCCTTCCTGTTAGAGCACTGGGCTGCTATATGCCCCAAGCCCCCACACTCGTAACAATGATATCTCATCCCAGAGGTTCCCCTCTGTCTTTGGGCTCTCCCCCTGGACTCCCAGGTCCATTTGGTGCCTTAGGCCACTCCCTATTCTTCCAGCTATGGTTTTCCTGGAGTTCTCAATTATCCGGGGCCTCGGGGTCAGGATTGGCTTCCCGGAACTCCCTGTTTCACCTCCCGGGGTTTCAAACAGTTCACCGGCTGCCAGTTGTCTCTCCACGAGGGTGACCAATTTGTCATAGGTGGAGGGGTCATTTTGGGCTACCCAGGCTTGGAGGCCCGAGGGTAATCCTCTTGTATAGCGGTCCAGCACCAGGATCTCCATCATTTTCTCAGAGCTAAAGGCCTCCGGGCATACCCACTTGCAGGCTAGGTAGATTAGGTCAAACAATTGTGGCCACAGTGTCTTGTCTATGCAATATTGCCATTCATGGAATCTCTGGGCTCACAAGACCGTCATTACCCCAGACCTGGCCAGGATCTCCGCCTTCAGTCGGGGGTAATCTGCCGCCTCCTCTGCGGTCATATCATAGTAGGCCTTCTGGGCCTCCCAGCACAAAAATGGGGCGAGGATGCCCAACCACTGGTCTCGGGGACAGGCTTCCCACAGGGTAGCTCTCTCAAAGGCCAGGAGGTATGCCTCCATATCATCCTCCCATGTCATTTTCTGTAGTTGGCCCGTATGGTCCACATCCCGTCATACCCACAGCTCAGCTTCATAAGAGCCTTCACCTGGTTTACTAGTTCCTGCAGCATGGCCCGATGTTGGGAGGCCTGGGTCATCAGCAGGCAATTGGTCTTTTGCTGCAGCCGCATGGCCTCCTGTTGGGCAGCTGCCTGGACCTGGGTAGCCTCCTGCTGGGTGGTGGTGGGTTGCACCAGTGCTTTGACCATGTCCTTCATCTTGGGAATGGGGTGGCCATGACCCACCCTGCATTACATTCATGGCATGGCATGGCCCTGCTGTATCACATTATATTCTTATGAACTCTTTATATTCTTTACATCACTCCTTTCTATGGCTAAATCATAACAAATTTCTGGACTGGATTGAATTTCATGTTGCCACTAAATATCAGAAGCAATAAAGTTTTATATGTAGCATAAAAAATTTATGAACAAGAAAAACATCAGTCTCTTCTTTATGTATTTCATTCACCAATACTGATATATATATTCCATTCCTTTAAAATAGTGTAATGGTATATTGGAGCAAAGTCATTTATAAATGATGAGTTCTACAGAGCTACACACATGAAAATAAAACGGATATGATATTCCTATTTTATAAATAAAATCAAGTAGAATGAACCACAGTAACAAGATGACAAGGCTATGTAGCATGACAGAAAAAAAAGATAGAAAATAAATATAAAATGTAAATAAATACATACAATTATTCCTTCTTATTTACATTGGAAAAAGGATAACAGTTCTCAAGACCTTAAAACTTTTCCTGACTTTAAGTTATTGGTTTGGATTTTTTCAAGATGGGTATCTACCTCAGACTAGAAAATTTCAGCCACGATAGTTCAGTTGTTTTCAAAAATAATATTAGGGGACATACACTGCTTTGTCCAGGTTAAAAAACATCAATTTGACCTATTTTTTAATGAAGCTCTAGGTCCCTTATTCTTTGAATAGAGACTTGAAATTTGGCAAGGGATGCCCTATGTGTTAGAGATGCATCTTTCACCATTCCCAGGAAAATATGCCAAAAATTGGCCAAGTTATAAACATTTGAAAAATCATACAGTTTTCACAGGCAATTTGAGTGAAAGTGATGAGAGAGAGAGAGATTCTAAGAAAAGGAAGGATTAGAGCAGCAGAATAAGGACTTCAGAATAATAGCCTTCAAAAAAAGCAGAACACAAGAATGGTCAGATTGGATCAGACCAAAGGTCCATCCAGCACAGTATTCTGTCTTCCAACAGTGGCCAATGCCAAGTGCTTCAGAGGAAATGAACAGAGCAGGTAATCAAGTTATCCATCCACAGTCACCCATTCCCAGCTTCTGGCAAACAGAAGCTAGAGACCATCCCTTTTACAAACTCAAATAACTGGTAGATGAGGTCCCATGGTAAGAAAATCTAAAGGAAAAAGGAGGTCAGGAATGCTGGCACAGTCTCAAAGGGACAATATTAAAGTCACAACTGCCAACTATTCTGATAAGAAGGAAAGATAGATAGGAAGGAGAGTAAGAGGCCAAACGTTCCATCAGGATCTCTTTAATAACCAGAAAATCCCCCCAAAATTCTACAAAATTGGAAATATAGACAAATAGCTAACAAGGTGTACAAAACAATAGCACAAGAGCACAGGGACATAATCAGAAAGGCAAGGATACAAAATGTTACACCTAGTTAGGGACATAAAATACAATATGAAGAGATTCTATAAATAGATCAGGAACGAGAAAAATGAAGGAAAATATAGGTTCACTACTTAGTGGGGAAGGAGAGCGAATAATGAATGGCATCAAGAAGGCTGAGATGCTTACTGTCTATTTTGCTTCAGTCTTTCCTAAAAAGGTTAACCATATTCTTTATGCCAGAATAGTTGGCAGTATAGACATATACTTAACACAAGTATTATTAACCACAAGGGGGAAGGAACACAAGCCAAAATAGGGAAATAAACAGGTTAAAGGATATTTAAATAAAGTAGGTGTATTCAAGTTGGCAGGCCAGATGAAATTCAGCTTAGGGTACTTAAGGAAATAGCTAGAATAATCTCAGAACAATTAGCAATTATCTTCAAGAACTCATGGAGGACCAGTGTGGTCCTAGAGGACTGGAGAAGGGCAAACATAGTCACTATTTTTTAAAAAGGGGAACAGAGAGGACCTGGGGAATTATAGCACAGACAGTCAAACTTTGATACCTAGAAGATATTGGAACAAATTATTGAACAATCAAATTGTAAGCACCTAGAAGATAATAAGGAATAAGTAATAGTCAACATGGATTTGTCAAGAACAAATCATGGCAAAACAACCTAATTTCATTCTTTGACAGGCTAAGTGGCCTAGTAGATAGGAGGGGGAAAACTGTAAATGTCAAGTATATCTTGATGTTAGTAAGCATTTGACACAGTCCCACATAACATTCTCATAGGCAAACTAGCAAAATGTGTCTTTACTCTAAGATGGGTGAAGAGCTGGCTGAAAAACTGTACTGAAAGAGTAGTTATCAATGGTTCACTGTTCAACTGGGAAAATATATCTAGTGGGTTACCTCAAGGGTCTGTCTTGGGTTCAGTACTAGTCAACATTTTCATTAATGACTTGGATAATGGCATGGAGAATGTGCTTATAAAATTTGTGAATAATGCCAAGCTGTGAGGGGTTGCAAGAGCTTTTGGGGACAGAATCAGAATTTAATAGGACCTTCACAAATTGGATAATTGGTTTGAAGTCAACAAGATGAAATTCAATAACAATAAGTGCAAAGTACCACATTTAGGAAGGAAAAATCAAAAGCACGAATGCAAAATGGGGAATAACTGGCTATGCAATTGGACTGCTGAAAGGGATCCAGGTGTTAGAGTGAATCACAAATTGAATATGAGAGAACAATGTGATGGAGTTCCAAAAAAGCGAATATCTTTCTTGGGTATACTAAGAGCAGTGTCATATCTAAAACATGGGTGGGATGAGGGGGAATTGTCCCTTTCTACTTGGCTCTGGTGAGGCCTCAGCTAGAGTGTTGTGTCCAGTTTTGGGCACCATACTTTAAGAAAGAGGCAGTCATATTGAAGAGAGGCTGGAGGAGAGTAATAAAAATGATAAAGGTTTTAGAAAATTTGACCTATGACTAAAGATTAAAATAACTGGGACTATTTAGTCTTGAGATAAGAAATCTAATGGGGGACCTGATAACAGTCTTCAAATAAGTGAAGGGCTATTATAAAGAGGATGGTAGTGAATTATTCTCCATGTCCAGTACTGGAATAAGTTAACAAGGGAGGTTGTGGAATCCTTGTCACTGGAGGGTTTTTTTAAGAACAGGTTACACAAACACCTGTTAGGGATGGTTTAGGTTTACTTGGTCCTGCCTCAGTGTAGGGGGTTGGATTGTTTTAGCTCAGCAATACATTTCTATGATTTTACGTTCAGTAGAAACTTTCTAGAGCTTCACAGCTTAATTCCCCAAAGATTCTGTCAGCATTGAGCATGCTCCAAAAATAGTCTGTGATTATGTAATTAAAGATGGTATAATTATGCACAAGGGGACCAAAATAAGATAATCTATGCAAGCTTAAGTCTAACATTTTCTAACTTGAGTGCTTGACTTTGCAACCTTAATAACATTATTTTAATGTAATGCAATATATATTCTATGGTTATGTCAACCAGCAGCTTTTCATACTTGAGCATGTGAATCCTATTTTGGCTTTGAATAAGATGCTAAATAAATTCCTGATATGGCAGTTGCCTCAGGAAAAAAAAACAAAGACATTTTTTTAAATAGATAGATTCAAAGGCAGAGAAGTTCCCAAACACAGATGGATGTTTAAATATGCATAAGTAATCAACTAAAATATTGTTAGTTAAAACTTGTGCTTTGATGATTTTTAGCTCATTTTGTACCCTTCATATAGTTGTTTTGAGGAATGGATTGTTATTTATTACTACTACTATTTCATAGCTCCCAAAAGTATGTTACATGTTTCACTGAAGACAAAGATACTGCACTGCTGTGAAGAGCTTAAGCCTGATCCTGCAACCACCTATGCACATGAGTAGTCCAACTGGCTTAAATAGCACTACTTATGTATAAACTACCTATACAAACTTCTAGTCAAATAACAAAAGTTTCTCATTGTAGTCTTGCCACAGTTCTCAACTCATAGAGAGATAAATATGGCAATTACTTTCAGTGACCCTTAGACTGCAGGAAAATGTAAAGTAGTGTGAGAGATGTGTTTAGTTCAGCTCTTGGGATATACTTGAATATCTCTGTGAATTTTAGCAATGTAAACCAATAAAGAATAGAATTCAACAATCATCTTCCACAATTCCCAATAGCCCAAGTAAGCCAATACAAACGATGTGGAGCAGATGTTTCCTGCAGCTCTCTGAAGTACAATTTCATTCACAATAATAGTCTAGATTGACAGAAACCAGCATCCTCTACAAAAAATATTCGAAGAGGTAGAGTAGAAAGTCAATGTATTGGGCATGGAAAGAGTGCAATTCTCAAAAGTTATACTAGAAATACAGATACAAAAATTAAAGTTATTTAACGTATGTATAAAATATTAAATATCTCTTCCTCATTTTTAAAAAGCAGTAAAAGAACTTTAAATATTAGTGAGATACAATTGATTTAAAGAATAATCCTGCAGAAGTATCATTTTCTGCTAAATGTGGTGCTTCAGCCTGAAAACTATAAGCCAAATGAACCTGAGATACTAAAGCACTGCCATGTATTTTCTGGACAACAGGGTAAAAAATGAGAGTAGATACTCAAAACAGAACAAACGTAAAAGACAAGCTTTGAGCCAGAACGTCCTACATGACAACTAGAAGCAATTTCAAGAAGTCACAGATGTTCATCACACGAAGAAGTGAAAAACAGTTACTGCAAAGGGTATTCTTGTTATACTGTTGTGCTTTCATCTCAAGGTGCTCACTTTATGTAATCTGTATTTTCATTAATATGCCTGAAAATACAAAAGTCACTGTGCATGTCACCTACAAGAAATTAAAATTAAAAAAAAAATCAGCAAAACATGGGTCAGCTATATCCAAAGAAAGGCAGAAATGTTCTCTTTTATTTGTTCTACTGTTAAATGATAAAGCAATAATGCATAGAATGAGTCAAATCCATCCTTTGTGTAACTATAAAATTCTTCCAGAACCATACCCTCTAAAAGCCTTAGGTAGCCTCCATTATCTGTAATGGAGTTACACTGCATATGATTTGGCCCCAAATGTTTGAAAGAACTTTGGCAGCTAGAAGAAAAAAAAAAGGCAGAAAAATATATCAACCACAGAGCTAATTAAACTGACATCATTTGTTTGTGCAATGCTAAATATTTAAAATAATATATTTATTGATTAATTATTAAGAAGTTAATTATTCATTTTTATTCTGAATTGAATGGCATTTTTACTCCATTTAATCTATTAGCAAATCTGTCTTTGTTCTCTGGAAATTATTATTGCTCTGTACAACTTTCCTAAAATATGAACACATCCATCATTAATTCATAATAACCATAATACTGCTTGAGAGTAACAGAGTTTAAAACCTTCTCCTTTGTCCCCTCATGTCATCGTGCAAGCATCCACCATGGAATCATATTATGGTAGGACTGGAAGGGACCTTGAGAGGTCATCTAGTCGAGGTCATCTGCACTCAAGGCAGGACTAAGTATTATCTAGCACTGTCTTAGTCTGTCTGAGGCAGCACTAAGTCCACCTGCTTACCAACTTCTTTGATTAAATGAATCAATTGATTCCTCAGGGTCTCTTTCCTACTGCTCTCTCCTGCTATGCTATCTTCCTCAGGTCCTCTTAATTTATCCTCAGCATGTGTCTGAACCAACAAAGTCCTGCTTCCTGGATTGTGTCATCCACATCACACACTCTTATTGCCGGAGCAGTGTCGGGTTTGAGCTCCCAACACCTATAAAATGCCTGTAGAATAGCTTAGATAGCCTTTGACAGTCAAACTCCCCCTCACTTGCCTACATGGAGATGGTTTTACTCACCTTTCAGACCCCCACTTTTAGTATCAGTCACCTTTAACCTATAACCAGGCAGCTTAGGGCAGGTGGGGTCTTCAATGTAGAATGGCAGCCTACCTCAGAGAAGGAGAATTCTCATTTCAAACCTACCTCCATGAGTTAAACAAAAGCTGGTGTTAGGCAGTGGTGACAACAGTACCACCTGTTGTCAATCTACTAATCTACTAATAAAAGAGTGGGCATTTACTTAGTTCAGCTGGGGAAAGGCCTTTACACTGTTATGTATGTCAGGACCATGAACCAACATATTATAGTTTCTGGAGCAAGGTGGCTACCTCAGTGCAAGCACTTTTTTTAGTTACCGAGTTTAAAATATAGGCCCAATATATATAACTGAACTTGGCAAACTGAACAGGCACACTAACCTTACAGGTCATTATGTGGTTTATATAAGTAAGAACTAAATTTAAAATCCTCTGGCAAAAATAATAAGAGTAGGTCCTTGAACATTTCCGAAATTAAGACCTCATTGTTTGTAACAGATATTGTGCAACAGGTTTAAGACATTATACCCTGATTTGAGGCGTGATTCTGCACAGAGTTCAGCTCAGCACCTTACAAGACATCAACAAGGATCAAGCCCCAAATGTCCAGTCTTGCAAGATACCATACATTATCAATTCCCACTCTGGTCAGTGTGAACTGACGAGGCAAGACAGATCTCAGGAGATGTTTCACATCTCGAAGGACTGGATACTTGAGGTCCAGTACTTGTATGATTTCTGTGACATGAGGACCTGAACTGCTTAAACTGAAGAGCATGCTAGGCACGTGACATGGTTCTTGTCTCAAAGAGTTTATAATTTGAATTCAGCCATGACACAGCAAATGATAATAAATAGAGTTGTTCAAAACATTTTCAACTGAACAGTTTTCTGCTGTAAAATGCACTTTCACCGAGAAAGAAACATTCTGTGAGAATGTCTCAATTTTGACAACATTTTCAATGCAGAAATCTCAATTTTTTTCATGTTGATCTTTTCATTTTATTTCATTTTGCTTTTTATATTACATTATAACATTAATTTTAATATATCTATATCTATTCTAGTTATATAATTCTTAGAAAAATATATTATGTTTCAATATTGATGAAAAGAATTAATTTGATATTATCAAAACAAAAAGTTTCAGTGTTTCTGAATTAATTTTGGGGGGGAGGGGAATTTTTGTTTGAAATGGATTTCCTCCCCCCGGTTTGGGCACTTTCCCCCTCAAAAGTTGGAATGGAACTACCTCTAATAATAAACAACCAAAAAGTTAGGAAGAAGACCCGTAAAGCATGCTTGTAATAATAAGATGACATGGTTTGTATTGCTAATAGTTCCTTTTCTTTTTAAGTTTAATTTTAAGATTATTAACTCACTTCTCCCAGGCAATACGGCAGACATTATTATTTCTTCCTTCTGCCAAATACAGCCTTTTATGGAATACCATTGCTCCCAAAATCTATTTTCTTTCCCAACAGGTAGTAGTCAGTAATTCTGTTTCTTTGTTTTTTACTTCTCCATGTTTTTAGGTCCCCTATATACCTTGTATGACTGTAAGCCTACCCATATATTCCAGGTAGCAATTCAGTCCCTGGCTGATTGATATGGCATCCATATAGATCTACCATTCACATTACACTGCTCTTTTCTAACAAAGCATTAGTGTATTTACTATTGCAGTTGAGAAAAAGCTATTTATGGCTATGGATTTAATAGCTTTGTTATTTCTACTGTAAATGGAATATATAAATCAAGTGGTTCTGAGAGTCTCAAAATAGTGGTTAAATATTTGATAAGCAATGACTGGATGAAAATACCAAAGTTAAACAATCTATTAAGAAAGAGATTAGAGCTTTCACTGTTTGTTCCAACATTCATTGTCTCTGACAGCCATAATGACCTACTAGCACGCGTACTTCCTTCTATTAACACTCATAGAAAATGAAGTCAATATTGTCTTTGTGATGCTAACTGAAGAATCACCTGGATTTGATGCTGTACATTATACATGACTAAAATTATCATACACATCTACAAAGGTATCAATTTCCCTGGTCTTGTGACCATACTATATTTTTATGAAAGTCACTTGAACTAATAGCCTCAGTCCTGTCATGAAACAGATACATATATGCAAAAAGGAAAGGGGGAAAGTCTTACACAAAGATGTTGAACCTTTGCAGAAAGGTATATGAGAATTGTGTTAAAAAATGCTGAGATGTGCTGGAAGAAGCAAATTGGACCAAGCTGATAAGAAAAGCTCAGAAATAGAGATGTGAAAATTCTGTCTTCCTCAGTTGCTATAAAAAGCATTTCAAAAACCCTACAAATATTATAGGAAAGCTAATAAATACTAATCCTTGGCCTGACTGCTAAGACTACCAATAAAAGCACCCATTGAAGTAGCTTTTTGTGTGATACAGATCAATATGGGATCAAGACCATATGCCACCTTCATTTAAACACACCATCGAACCACCAACATATTATTATTTATTTGTATTACAGTAAATCTAAATAGATAAGAAAGACATGGATGGGAGGAGAATCAGAGGCCCAGAGCAATTAATTGATTGATCCAGTCAGCACTGACTGACTGGAATAGAATCCAGGTCTTCTGGCTCCCAGCTGGATCCCAGCTGACTGTCCTGTCCACCAGAATATGGTCCCTTCCTTATTGGAGGGTGATGTCTCTTATTTGTTCCATCCTAGACCAGATACAAGGTGGAAGACTCCATATTCTATAACTAATTCCTGAACAAAACAATCCAATATGTTAGTGCTTGCTGTTTACTTATATTAGTACCCATATGAGTGCAATATTGTATAGCTGTTCATTGTTTTAGTAACCTTACATTGGTGGCTAGCATGTAGCAGGAATATTATGCTTCCATTTTCAGTGGTCTGTCACAGAACAAACAATGTAAGCAAATGAAACAATATTCAAACTTCTGTACATCAAAATACATTCTGTACACTTACAAGAAAAACCCTTTGACAATTCAAGATGGAAAAGGGCAAAATACACTGAGTTTAAATCTTTTTTTAAAAAAAAAAGCATTTTTGTCTTCCAAACTGTGTCTTGCTAATCCACTAATCCAGTGAACAGAGAAATCCTTGGAGTTTAACATAAAGGATATAATCTCAAAACCACAAAACCTCTTGCTTCTAAACTAAAATTTAGTCGAGTTCAATCACTACAGACAAAACCAATCAAAGCAGTTTGTTAATGCTGTTAGGGTAGGTCCTAAGTGATACATTTTAATATCCTACAATCCTTTTCAATTTCAGTGATACAACTTTCATCAATAACTAGAAGATATCACTAAGAAAGTAATAAAGACAAAAGTAAGACGTAATCTTTCTAGACATGGTATTGTAGAAACAGATTTATTAGTTTATAATTATTTATATGCAAATCCATGAGTCAGTGAAATATATTGATTAATTTTCCCAATCCATCAATTTCTTGTAGATGGCTTTCAATGACATGTACTATGGTGTCAAGTATCAGAGGGGTAGCCGTGTTAGTCTGAATCTGTAAAAAACAACAGAGGGTCCTGTGACACCTTTAAGACTAACAGAAGTATTGGGAGCATAAGCTTTCGTGGGTAAGAACCTCACTTCTTCAGATGCAAGTGCAGATTCTTGCATCTGAAGAAGTGAATTTCTTACTCATGAAAGCTTATGCTCCCAATACTTCTGTTAGTCTTAAAGGTGCCACAGGACCCTCTGTTGCCATGTACTATGGTGACAACTCCAGGCATTAAGATAGATAGATAGATAGATAGATAGATAGATAGATAGATAGATAGATAGATAGATAGATAGATAGATAGATGAATCAAGGGGATATATTCTTACTTTCTCTCTGGCATATCTATGGATCACTTTAGGGTTTAGGAAATGATGTGATATGTTTCAGACTCACCTGAGCTCATGTTGAACATGGTGGTGTAATGGTTCTCTGAGCGGTAATGAGTTCTTGAGATGTGGTGCACAGTATATGCAATGACTCAAAACAAGGGTATTGGCCAAACTAATAATCCCAAAAGGTCATTTTTCATCTTCTCAGCATTTTGCTCCAGGTTAAATAAAAGTAGGATGAACCAACCACAGAGAATTTGTACTGAAACAAGATAAAACAATATATCTTTGTACTGAAAAAAATATATACCACTTCATGATTAGATCAATAAATCTGATGTTTAAGAAGGCCTATTACAGTTTTAGGTCTTTGGCCATATTCAGTGACCCCAGGGTTGGCAGTGAATTTTATCATGACTGCTCCAGAGAAATCCTAGTGAAATGTACTGATTTAAGGTTCTCTCTTGTTTTAGTCTCTCTCCCTCACCAAATGCCATTGTTCACACAGCACATGTGAAGAGGCAATACAAATCTCACTCAATGGACTTGATTTTCTTGTCACAACAGTTTCACATTGATGAAACAGTGAAGTTACTTCTGATTTACCCCAAAGTAAATAACATCAGAATAAGACTCACTGATTTAATTGTCAGTATAATTTTAATCCATACCTATTTTCTTCTGCTTGAGTTGTCAAAGTGATAAACAGATTAAGCACTATTAAATATATTACTTCAGCACCAAGTAAATGAGACTACAAAAGTCACAGATAAAATTCTTCTTTGATAACATACTCATAGCATTTGTGATAGCATTACCTGACAGAAATTTGAGATTAAAAACAGTTAGATTGTTTAACATTTTCTAAAAATAATGTATTTTGAAATCCAAACACATTGATGGAAATTCATTTCAGAAAGCATTGAACTTCTCCCAATAATACAATATAGTGTATGATTTACATATATTAGTGTTTGCAGAATTAGGGCTTAAATATGAAGGAACAGAAGGGTGAAGATTGGCAGTAGCTGATTGTGTGTAGAGGACAATGTTTGTTAGGTGACTTTAACTCAGTGTTTCTTTTCCTCCCAGTTTGTTTTCTATTGGAAACTAATTGGGTTTCTCACATTCCCAAACTTTAGTTTGTTTAAAAAACAAACAAACAAACAACAACAAAACCCAGAACATTTTTTAAAGCATTTTCCAAACATTTGCATTATGTCTATTCAAATTTAACTTTAGGTAAACTTTAGGTATTTACCTGGGAATGAGTATTTAGTTATAGTTACTTTCTTTCTTTGTTTTAAAATCTTATATTTTATTTATACATGTAACAGGGTCTACTCACCACTCTGGCGCTCCCTCAGCCTATCTTGGGAATTAGCTCTGCTCTTGAGTGTGCCCCCTTCGGATGGTGCATTGCCGCCATGACTCCCGCTCTCGGACCCACATTGCTCCAAGGACCATGGTGTCCTCTTAAGTGACACAGCCCTCTGGCCATGCCACACAGTGTGCTTCCCCTCTTCTGGGGAACCTGCAGTCCATTGTTCAGCCACTTCCCACCAGTAGCAAACTGCAGTCCATGGTCTAGTCATTTCCCATGTGGCTCCGGCACCCTATTTACCCTTATATCAGGGCCTCAGTCTGCAACCCCGCTGGCAGCCAGCCAGGAGCTGTTTCTGTCTTCCTTGGCCCCTGTTTTCAGCACTGCTCTGTCCTGGGTGCTGATAGTTTTCTTGTCCCTTCCTCCCTGGGCTCCCAGCAGAGAAGCACCTTTCTCTGCTTTGCAGCACCCTTTTTATATAGGCCTACTTGGCCCTGGTTCGCTGCTCTCTTCAGCCCTCCTCTGATTGGCTGCCTCCAGAGGAGCCTACCTAGGTCTGCTTTTAACCCCTTTTTTGCCAGTGAGGGGCAGCTGGTACATCACAATACAACATTGACACTGGCAGACCAGGTGCCAGCTCATGCCAAGGCCCATAGGCCTCACTGAACACTGACAAATGCATAGCTGGAAACCAGTCTCTCTCACCTGTGTGTAGTATTGTTAAGATAGTAATTGGATGAATATAAATGTGTATCGTGTTTAGATTTTATGAAATGATTGTAGGTCACTGCATACATTAATCTCACTTATAACCTCTATAGCCGATGTTATAAGTTAATATTTAAGTGTTTGTTCTATAACTGTCAAATGTTTGTTCTGAAACTATGTAGCTCACCAAACAGGAAAAAAAACGTGACCTAATATGAAATGCTGGATTCCGATCTCCAGCCCATTAGGAAGTATTATTGAATCCAAATGGGCCCATTGTGGAACAAAGACTTTGTTGATTGCTTCTCCCACAACCCTAAAGCATCCCATCACAGCTTGAATGCTGGGGGAAGGGAATAAAAATGCCTGTTAAGGAGAATTTATTATTCCTATGCTTCTTGAACCTACAGGGGCAAAGATTCCTTAGCATAAATGAGGAGTACCCAACTGTTTAGCTTGAGATAGACCTAAGAGACCTATAAAGTTTGCTTATTATAGAAGTTTCTATAATCACTTGTAATTTAACACTGCAACTCATTTGTGTGTGTGCTACCAACTTTAGCCTTGTAAATAACTCTCATTTCTTTTCCCTGGTTAATAAAACCTCAATTAGTTTGATACAGGACTGGCTACAAGCATTGTCTTTGGTGAGAAATCTAGGTGCAATTGCCCTTGGGTAAGTGACTGGTCTTTAGGGATGGGGAATAACCTGAATATTGTTGTGATTTTTGTAAGTAAGGGACCATCTATCATAGAGGCATGCTTTCCTGGGTGGCAAGATAGACTGGATACCCAGAGCGTCTGTCTGGGACTCCATGGTAAGACTGTTATAGAACTTCGTGAGTTCACGCTTGTTACTAGGTAGTTGAAATCTAATTATAGAACATACAGGCAGTTTGGGGCTTGTGCCCTGCTCCTTCATGGTCTGCCCTGAGGTTTGCACTCTGGACAGCATGACAAAGATATTGCAATAATAATTAATTGCCAACTTCCATGCCCTATAATAATATTTAACTAGAATTATTCTGAAGCAATTTTTTTGTCCATTACAATTAGTACTTTTTAACAGGACAGAGTATTATTTTGTATCTTCTATCAACCACTTCAAGTCTGTGATTAACTATAGACTGGTCCAAATTTCAACAATGGCTTCCACGGAGATCAGCACAAGCTAAACTTCCAGTGCAGGTATAGATTGTGATAAAACTTCAGCTGGATTCTCTGTCTTCTCATCTGTTTTGTTGCCTTCATTTTTTCATCATTCATTAAGTTGGATACAATTGCAGTTATTAAATCTTAATTTTCTGGGATAGTTTAATTTAATAATAAAAGTAAGGTGATAGGGAACAGCCAGCATGGATTTGTGAAGAACAAATCATGTCAAACCAATCTGATAGCTTTCTTTGATAGGATAACGAGCCTTGTGGATAAGGATGAAGCGGTGGATGTGGTATACCTAGACTTTAGTAAGGCATTTGATATGGTCTCGCATGATATTCTTATCGATAAACTAGGCAAATACAATTTAGATGGGGCTACTATAAGGTGGGTGCATAACTGGCTGGATAACCGTACTCAGAGAGTTGTTATTAATGGTTCCCAATCCTGCTGGAAAGGCGTAACGAGTGGGGTACCGCAGGGGTCTGTTTTGGGACCGGCTCTGTTCAATAACTTCATCAACGACTTAGATATTGGCATAGAAAGTACGCTTATTAAGTTTGCGGATGAAAAATCAATTTCACACATACAGAATGGGAAAAGACTGTCTAGGAAGGAGTACGGCAGAAAGGGATCTAGGGGTTATAGTGGACAGTGTGATGCTGTTGCAAAAAAATCAAACATGATTCTGGGATGTATTAACAGGTGTGTTGTGAGCAAGACACGAGAAGTCATTCTTCCGCTCTACTCTGCTCTGGTTAGGCCTCAGCTGCAGTATTGTGTCCAGTTTTGGGCGCCGCATTTTAAAAAAGATGTGGAGAAATTGGAAAGGCTCCAAAGAAGAGCAACAAAAATGATTAAAGGTCTTGAGAAGGCTGAAAGAATTGGGTTTGTTTAGTTTGGAAAAGAGAAGACTGAGAGGGGACATGATAGCAGTTTTCATGTATCTAAAAGGGTGTCATAAGGAGGAGGGAGAGAACTTGTTCACCTTAGCCTCTAAGGATAGAACCAGAAACAATGGGTTTAAACTGCAGCAAGGAAGGTCTAGGTTGGACATTAGGAAAAAGTTCCTAACTGTCAGGGTGGTTAAACACTGGAACAGATTGCCTAGGGAGGTTGTGGAATCTCCGTCTCTGGAGATATTTAAGAATAGGTTAGATAAATGTCTATCAGGGATGGTCTAGACAGTATTTGGTCCTGCCATGCGGGCAGGGGACTGGACTCGATGACCTCTCGAGGTCCCTTCCAGTCCTATAATCTATGAATCTATGAATTTATTTATTATTAAAGTCTCCACAATTTTGTACTCTGATTTTTACCCCATATCGTCTCCTGAATTCCTTACTTGGGAGAAAATTATGAATGAAATTGTTGCTCCTTTTCTTTAACATGGTGGCAGCAATTTCAGGGAATACTCAAACTTTTACATACTGTGACCCTTCACTCCTGTTTTCAACTCAGGAGTTGAAACTGTTTCCTGTTTATCTTTTGTTCTAATTCCAAAGGCATTTCAAGGATCCTCCACGAAATGTGACACAGTGGTTTGCAATACATTCTTAAAATCTTCGGATGTACTTTGCTGCAAGATGGAAAATGCAGAATGGTATCAGACTTGTGATCCTAAGTACAATAGTGGGAAATTCCCACTAGCATCATGATAGCCACAAATGTTTACTGAAAAAATTCAAAATTAAAAAAAAATCATCTATATTTTGAATTTTTGAAAAAAACAATCTACCACTTTATGAGCTCATAAATAACACACACACACACACACACACACACACACACACACACACACACACATTTGGGGGGAAAAAAAAGTTTTCAAAACTTTCAACCAACTCTCCTCATGTCCCACAATTTGAAAATTGTAGCATGGAACAGAGAATTGACAGTCATGTCCCACAGTTTGAAAACTGCAGCAGAGAGCATGGATCATGTGCTAGGATCATCTGGGCATATCATACTTTATCAATTCTCTGATATTGCAGGGGTCTTCATCTTCAGATGCAGCTTGATCTCCCCTGTTCTCTGCCTGTGCCACAATAAATTTAGTCTCCTGAAAAAATTAAATGTTTTAGTCTAACCCAAGTTATTGGGCTAAACACAGATGCAAACTGTCAGATTTTAATGGTCTATGATATATAGGAAGTTAGACTAGATGGTCTAATTGTCCTTATGGCCTTAAACTCTGTGTATTTGAGTATTTTCAACTCTGACTGAACAAAGTACTTTTGTTATTAATGCTGGTTTACATTTACCGTTTGAGTGGTTTTGTAGCAAAAATGCTAAACCCACAAAGAGTACATTTTAAGTGCAACATTAAGGACTAACACACAAGATTGTACAGGCAAAATAATAGATTCATTTTCAGAAGTGCAATGAAAGTGTCTAATGCAATTGAAAATGTCATTTCTATGTGTAATTTATTATGTTAATCTTTCACTGCTCCCAATTTTTCACACAACCTATTATTAGAGTTAAAAATAAAATAATCAGGGAAGACTATAGTCACAATGGCACTCTAATCAACACCCCTTTTTATTTAAATGTCTGGTGTGTCATCTTTACTTAATTGTCTTCTATAAAGTACATCTTCACCATTCATGTGTAACACACTTCAGGGGCAATTATCCAACAAGATGTAGGAACTGGGAACTCCAAAACAAGGGCGGAAGTTATGGGAGCTTCCGGGAATCCCAATAGCTCTCATACTGTGGCTCCCCTCCTGACATCCACCTCCTACCTCCAATCCTACTACCAGCATTCCTCCTATGACAGGGGAGCCTCAGACAAGAGCCTTATGGCTGTCTTCCACAATGCCTTCATCAGGGGAAATCTCCCACAGCCAGATACGGGACATTTAGAACCACTTAATGTTGCTCTTCTCTGGTCCTTTTAACAGACTCAAAGGGGCCAAAGTAGGGGAGAGGAACTCAACCCAGACATCACTTAATTCCACTAATGACAGATAATTAGCTACTACAAAAATATCTAATTTAATCTGGAATTATATAAATTAAAATATTTGGTTGGTATGGATACGATCAAAATCCATTAAAATGTATTGTACCTGCAATCTTGTTGATAGATTGCTTAGACTGAAACCAAATAACTAGAAGACATCTTTTCCTAATTAAGATTTTAAGAATGGACCAAAGGAACATTCATTCATTAATTGCAAACTTGTATGACTTATCTCAGACATTTCAGAAATGGTATATAAGTGTTAAATATTTAAATAGCTCATACAGGGTCACAGGCCTGGTCCCCACTAAGCCCCCACTTCGGACTAAGGTATGCAAATTCAGCTAAGTTAATAATGTAGCTGAATTCAAAGTCCCTTAGTCCGAACTTACCGCGGGTCCAGACGCGGCAGGAAGGCTCCCCCATCGATGCCGCATACTCCTCTTGGCGAGCTGGAGTACCGGCGTCGATGGCGAGCACTTCCGGGATCGATCCCAGAACATCGATTGCCTGCCGCCGGACCCTCCGGTAAGTGAAGACGTACCCACAGTTACTTCACTGGCTTCCCCCTTGTTCCAGAAAGAAAGTGATTTGTGGTACTTCTTTACCAAGTGTGGCATAATAACAATGTTACAATCTGCCACTAAAGAATTTTACTTACTCAAACTAAGTTTCTAGTAAGGCTTTGTGATCATATTGGACTACATATTAATATTTTATGAAGATCTTATTGAAAAAATATACATTGACAGATAATTTTATCTAATCAATTATATAATTTAGAATTAAGGAAATCAACCAAATGTGTCCAACTAAATAGCCACAATGGATTTATTCTAAGACAGGGCTATTATCCAAACAAGTCTTACTCTATTAATCAGTAGGTCAACTGTTAATTCCACTCCATACCTTTGACATTTGTGGAGCTTGTTCTGTGCCAGATCTCTATTTCTCTTTGTAGGAAGACATCATTCTTACCAGCAAAAAACAACATTCTGAAATTCACTTGCAGCTACTGAATCATTTACCTGGTACTCACGTTCAAGAATGGCTTCTTTAAAGTAAACTGACCTTGAACATTACAAAGAAAAAAAAATGTATTCCAGGTTTGAGAGAGAATGTAAACTTCTTGGGATAGGAGTTCAAATTTAAAATATTAAGTGTTTTCTAGGCATAAGTGAGTTAATCCTACTGAAAATAAGTTCTATGAATGTATGTTCCCCCAAATATTTAACTTCCCCTCTTCTGCAACACTATGTATAATCTTCTCTGTGGCCACGGTTATGAAAACTAAATGTTTTAAGCTAGTCTCCTAAGTCCAAGTATAGGCACCTAGAAATATATCCTGATTCTCAATGGAAAATGAAAGTTAATGGGAGCTGCAGGGTGCTCAGCACCTTTGAAAATCAGGCCATGTCATTAGCAACCTACCTTAGCGCACTCATTCAAAAAAATCTTGGTCTAAATCTTGGTGTCTCTGAGATCTTTTGAAAATGTGGCCACACGGTGAAACAATTTTATAGCCATACAGTGCTTTTTAGGTAGCATATTTTCCATACATTATGGACTATATTCTGCTCTTGGACTCATATGACTGCATTGGGTTAAATGGGGATGCCTTTCATGGGGCTGCACAGATGTAACTAAAAAAAAATTTGGCTGTTCTAGACCACACAGTCAAGGGGTCAGAGAGAATCCAGGACTTCTGTGTTTGAAGTGGTACAAAATTAAAATCTAGTTCCAAAATCTAGATCCTTCTCTGTCATGCAAACGATGGACTATCAAATCCTTCATTACTAACACTGTGCTAAAATTGTTCCCCCCCCAGGCAAATCTAGACCAATTGTTTGGATTAAAGGCAAACCATAAGCACTTTATTTTTACTCAGTAGGGAGTGCAACAGGGACTAGGTTGGACTATAGCTAAAACAGGGAATACAGAATCAGAAAAATCGGAAACTTTAAAATATACTTTAGGATATTTTTCAATAAGATTTTAAATAAAAACAAAACGTATGTGACACCTGCAATTTTCTGCTTCTCAGCATTTATTGAAACTTCTGCAAGGCAAGAAAATTAATGACTTCATTTGAAATTATTTCAGAATTTCCAGCCCTCTTGTGGCTTTGTTGTCCCTTCTCCCCAATCAGTTTTGTTGCACAGGAATATGTTTTCTTTATTAGACAAAAAATGTAGAAAACTCTTGTAAAGGTACACATAAAAATACCCTTACTATGGAGCTAACCACAAATTATATCTCGCTGTATGTCTTCAAACTTTTCTAAGAAACTGTTTTGCTGTATTCTAAATTGTTATGCATTGAGAACTACAACAGTCCATTGCTGTGGATAGCACTGTACGAATATCAGGGAAGACTCATTCTCCATTGCTTTGTAACTTGTACAGACAGTTACACACAAGTAAATATACATCCATACAAAGAGAGTGTAAATACTACCATCCTGATTTGATAACATTTACAAACTTTTACTACTGGTGTAAATGAAGGAAAATGAGTCAGCAAGTGACATTCAGAACATTCTTGTCTATAAAAAAATGTCACCTTCCTATAAATAGAAATAGATCTGGTACAAAAGATGAAGGGAAATCAAGAATCTGCCCCTTGTCCTCTAAAGAGCTTACAAAATAATGAACTAGAGATATCATAAATTTATATCTGTATGAGGTACTATATAAAAAAGAGGCTCGATCCTTTTTAAGTTTGCCATTTTGTTTTGTAGCCAAGTAGGATTACTGCCATTTTTTTCTAAAGAACAATAAACATGATCTGTCTTTCATCCTTTTTTTGGGTAATATAAGTCAATTCCAGGCTGCATATTTAATATATTTTATAAATATCTGAAAACTTGAACTCATAATAAAGGTATGACCTTATATATCAGAAGTGTTTCAATTGTCTTTTGAAACCACAGATCCTTTAAAAACAAACTGATTGAAAACACTAATGACAGTGATTTGTATTCAGTTGTGGAGTATTTTTCCATGGGATTGGATGGACGCCCCCACCCCCCATTGCTGGGGTCTTTTAAAATCAGACTGGCAAAACACTAGGAAACAAAACAGCAAACTCTTTCTTCTTTCATTCCTTTATAATACATACTTATGTATCGAATGCCTGAGGAAGGTGCAAAAATATTAACTGACTAAAAAAAAAAAAAAATACAAATATGATGATGAGTCTTCCCATAAACTTGAAGTACATCACAATCTATGGATTCAGATCTATGATTATTATAGTGCTGTATTTTCTCATATTGTTTTGCATCTATAGAGATCCTAGAAGTAAAGAATCACACTATTACTTCAGGTTTTGTCTTCAGCATAACTAACTACTGAGGCCATGGCCAGCTCCCAGTTCCTGGCTCCTCCTGGTTCTTTTAGCTTTTTTCCTTCTATTTGCTCACTGCAGCCTACGGGCAACACAGCTCACTAGGACAGGACACCTTTGTCCCTGACCCTTGACCAAGATTGAGAGGGTAATGTAGGTTTCAGAAAATCTTTACCCCCGAGCACATCTCCTTAGAGTTTATGAGTTCCTTATCTCGCTGAAGATGTCTGCATGAAGTTACCCAGACAACAGTATCTTAATAAAAACCGGATTTTTTAAAATGGAATTAAAACAAAATAAATGGTTTGCTTAACAAAGTTAGAGTCACACTTCTCATAAATTCAACTAGAGAAAGCATTTTCATCAAAAGTGATTACCTTATATCCCTTGAAAGCAATCTTCTCTTTGACCACACTTTGGTCAGCATATTAACTTCACAATGGTGTCAAAGTAGAGAGATGTGATTCCCTTCTTCCCTCTCCTTACCAAGCCTCCCACCTGATCCCCTTAAGTTCCCCTGGTGAAGGGTATACAAACCCCACATTGAGCTGGAAGGGGTTAAACGACAGTACTAGGCAGGTTGTCCTGCTCCTACAACCCTGCAGAGCATGCTCCAGCTGGAGGCAGGTTAATCAGAGAGCAATCTATCTCAAAACAGGGAGACTGGAGAGGAAGACAGATCTATCTAGAAGGCTCCTGACAAAAGGTGCCAAAGAAGTCTCCCTGAAGGAATAGGAATACATGCTGAGCCTGGTTGGGGCTGACAGTTTGGTTTGGTTTCTTTTTCTTTTCATTTTATCTGGGACCAGGAATTGAGGGAGGAAAGCAGTGGTAGGAATCATAGAATCATAGAATATCAGGGTTGGAAGGGACCGCAGGAGGTCATCTAGTCCAACCCCCTGCTCAAAGCAGGACCAATTCCCAACTAAATCATTCCAGCCAGGGCTTTGTCAAGCCGGGCCTTAAAAACCTCCAAAGAAGGAGATTCCACCATCTCCCTAGGTAACGCATTCCAGTGCTTCACCACCCTCTTAGTGAAATAATGTTTCCTAATATCCAACCTGGACCTCCCCCACTGCAACTTGAGACCATTGTTCTGTCATCTGCCACCACTGAGAACAGCCGAGCTCCATCCTCTTTGGAACCCTCCTTCAGGTAGTTGAAGGCTGCTATCAAATCCCCCCTCATTCTTCTCTTCTGGAGACTAAACAATCCCAGTTCCCTCAGCCTCTCCTCATAAGTCATGTGCTCCAGACCCCTAATCATTTTTGTTGCCCTCCGCTGGACTCTTTCCAATTTTTCCACATCCTTCTTGTAGTGTGGGGGCCCAAAACTGGACACAGTATTCCAGATGAGGCCTCACCAATGTCGAATAAAGGGGAAAGATCACGTTCCTCGATCTGCTGGCAATGCCCCTACTTATACAGCCCAAAATGCCGTTAGCCTTCTTGGCAACAAGAGCACACTGTTGACTCATATCCAGCTTCTCGTCCACTGTGACCCCTAGGTCCTTTTCTGCAGAACTGCTACCTATCCATTCGGTCCCTAGTCTGTAGCAGTGCATGAGATTCTTCTGTCCTAAGTGCAGGACTCTGCACTTGTCCTTGTTGAACCTCATCAGGTTTTTTTTGGAAGTGACCCAGGGAGCTTGACTCAGAGGGCCTCCCTCATAGGTCAAATGTTGGTGACCCTCCTAGAGTCCTGGATCAGAGCCCAATGGAGTGAGTGGGCCTGGGCTCCCCTACCATTGCCCCCACTATGGGGTGAGGGGGTGCTAACCACTAGGCCACCCATCCCACAGAGACTTCTATTATGTCCCTGCTTTCCAAACCAGTTTCTGAAACAAAAAGATACCGAAAGGGTTGGTAAAATAATCATTCTCCATCTTCTAAGAGATAGCGCATTGACAAAAAAGAAAACTCTTATCAGTGATTGCTGGTCACGTTTCCAAAGCTTAATGACAGATATGCCTTTCACAGACCACCTTTTTTTCCTTTTGACATGAATTATGAACCCTCTGTCTCACCCTGGATTACCTTATTTCTGGTTGACTACTGACTTCTGTAGCTGGAACTCTTCAAAGTAGACTACCTTGCTAAAGGCAGACAATGTCGGAGGCTGGTTAATTGGACCCATTAAATTCAAACAGGACAGAAGAAGCTACAGTAATTTTGTTATGAGTTAAGGTTGCCCTAATCGTATGGGCTGACAATCAGGAATAACAGAGAAATTGAGCTGAAGCCTTTCCATTTCAGTGGTAAATGAGAGCTTTCTTTCTACTTTATCTGAATTATATCCATGCTACACCATACGGGAAGGGATATGGAGGAAGAATGGTCTCTCCTTCACTTTCAGAAAGGGTGAAAAGTGGTGGTGCTTCAGGAATTGCTTCCTTCAGGAAGTTCTCTCAATGTTCTCAATTAAAAAAAAAAAAAAAAGAAAAAAAGAAAAGAAAAGAAAAGGTAGCTAGACACCCAATTTGTTGTCATGAAAGAGTCAGGAGAACATTTCCTGCCAAGACCCTAGGACGAAAAAAAATACAATGATCATTTTTCTGTTAGAACTGAAAATATATCCAGACTGCTTTGAAAATGTAAAAAAAAAAAAAAAAAAAGAATAGACTGGGGGCCAGAGTCCGTTCTCAGTTAAGGGGTAATACCAAGGGATTCTTGGAAGTAGATGACAGAATCTGGCCGTGTGTTTTCATAACGGAGTCATCGTTTCATTGAGGTTCTCCAATGAAAATCCTATGGCTATGAAAGGCTGTATTATACATTTTATAAATCCTCCTTCTGCACACACACTTATTGCCACAAAGGCTCCTCCTCCAGTGTTTGATTCAGAAATGATGTTTCAGTGCCTGTCATACTGAGCATGATCAAAGGATCTTGATATAGTTTTTTCTGAAGATACTGACTACCCATGTATGGCTGATTGGCATGGTTTTTTGCCAAGGTTAGCTAAGGAGAGCTACAGTGCTTAGCCTTTATACTCTTGTCTGACAATTTATGTGCAGAAACCTGAATCAAACCAAACATTAACATCTGGGTTATCCTGAGTTCTTACAAAAAGTGCATTGTATATTTCACTTTGAACTTGAGGATGAGGCTGCCAGCTCCACCCCTGTCATCTGATGTAACCAACAAAGCATGGAAGTATGATTAAACACACCACTTTTATTTCTGCTCATGATGCATGTCCATTGCCCTTCCAAGAAACAAGTCTAAGTTACCGGGACTGGCACTAACAGCAAGAACCACACTTGTCTGAGTCTGATCCTAGGTGTTCTAAAGGGGTCAAAAGATGTTAAAAGAAAGTAAGCAATACAAAAATTCCTACGAGTTTCCTCTGGCAGGAGGACAGTCATTCAATTTTTAAATATATTGAAAATGTCATAAAAATGCTATCTACATGTAAGATATATCCCAGACTAAGAACAATTCTAAATAAATGACAAAATAATATTTTTGGATTCTGGTCACTTGGTACAAAGCGTGCCTGCAAGAGCTAGTTAGTACTACAAAAATTAAGCATGAGGTCACAGATGGCATAGACTAAAATCAACTCACTTAAGTATAAGTTGATATCTCTGGTATAAAGAGTGAATATTTACATGAGTTCTCCACTGCTTACCCTCCTATTCTGTGCTTCTGTGCAGTATGATACTCTAAGCAGGTGCTATTCCGACATTGCTATACATAACGGCCCGAGTCTAATACCTTTACTTACACTAAACAGCACCTTACTCAATGAGTAGTTCCATTGAATGTAATGGGATCACTCTTGGGAGTAAGATGCTACACAGCACGAGTGTGTCAGGATCTGTCCCAAAGTCCATACAAACTGTGGTTACATCTACACTTGTGAATGTACACAGTTACTTGTGCATGTTCTGCTGTAGAGTGTACCCTGAACCTGAACCAATGTCCATATATTCTCTGCTGGGCATAGGTATATGCTGTACACTGTGCACAGGCATATATCCTCATCCATGCTGCCCCTTTTCAGTACATGATGTTAGCATTATTGTTTTGGGGGCAGTATCCCAGATTCCTGTACATCACAGGAGACACTCTAAAACTACACCTACACAGCAGTTAAACAGCCATGGCTGGTCTTGGTCAGCTGACTGAGGGTCATGGGGCTCAGGCTGCGAGGCTGTAAAATCGGTATGCAGATATTTGGGCTTGGGCTGGAGCCTGAGCTCTGGGATCTCACAAGGAGGGAGGATTCCAGAGCCTGGGCTCGAGCCAGAGCCTGAACATCTACACTGCAATTTTTAGCCTCACAGCCCAAACCCCTCAACTCCAAGTCAGCTGACCCTGGCCAACCATGGCTGTGCCATGGGTCTTTTGTTCCAATATAGACGTACCATAAGAACTGCCTTGCTGTATGTTGTTGGAACTGTATGCTGCCTTCATCATTTGACAACAGCTATTCCCTGTCATTCCTCCCTTCCACCAAACTGCACTGGAGACATGGAACAAGTCCATGATGATGTCCTTCTGCTCCTGCTCCTGCTTACATGAAAAATGTTCATGCAGTGCAGTAGCAGATACCAGACAGAACTGGTTTAGAGAGATTTCATATGGCAAAGACAACTGACCCTGAAGGGAAATGAAAATCCACTTGGGGCCATGGAACAAAAGTGTTGAATGCCAGGGCAGTCCTAAAGTTGGTTGCAGGACCTCCTTACCCTTAGTTCCTTTGGACCAGAGAGTCTTACCTATTTTTTTTATAGCCTGGTGAAGTTAAGTATACCTGTCCCAATGAGTCAGCATAATTTACTTAAGCTTCACATCGATTTCCAAGTCTCATGAAAAAAAGTGGATTAACAGAAGTGATCTGCCTTATTATTTGGTTTGTAAATCCTTTCACCGTTACAAACACCCCCTATAAAATATTTTTTTAAAATAAAAAGAGGACTACCTCAAGCCATTTGAAGTGAATCAATTAATTGACCATATTGAACCAGTCTCTGCAGTTTGTTGTCTGGAATTTCCTTTGCCCCAAGAATGTTGAAAATTGCCTATTGTTTGTACCTTATATTCCTATAAAAGATATTTGGGGGTGGAGAATGCTCCCTCCATAAAACACTCATACATAATTTACATTATAGTTTCAAGTCTATATCCTTAATTTAAAATAACTGATAGTGATAAGAAACATCACATGAAAAACTCTGGATAAACTGTAACTGTGTCAAAACAAGGCCATGAAATCCAATTTACTAGGATATGGAATGAAACTCACATGGAGTAGAAGTTAAAAGAAAAAGCCTATTAACAATGCATTGATTATTTAGTTATGACAAACATTTATAGGCATTCACAATCATTACCAGGGCTGTGAAGAGAGACAAAGAGGAGCAATAAGCTGGTTTGTAAACTAGAAATTTGATAAGGATTTTTTTTATCCCTACAAAATAATTGACTAGAAGTTCTTTACCTAACTACTAATTGCAGCCATGTTGGTCCCAGGATATTAGAGAGACAAGGTGGGTGAGTTAGAGACAAGCTCTGTTGATGAGAGAGAGAAGCTTTCAAATCACACAGAGCTCCAGAAGCAGAGTTCTGTGTGGCTTAAAAGTTTGTCTCACCAACAGAAGCTGGTCCAATAAAATATATTACCTCACCCACCTTGTCTCTCTGTTTTATACTTTAACATTTTCCTCAAGCATATTCCCTATATTTGAGTTCCTAGCAAAAGTCTTCACTGGGCAATTACAATTCCTTACTAACAACTGTCATATCAAAGACTGCTATATTAAACTTACATATCATAAATGACATGAAGTGATGAGAAGCAATTTTTGAAATCCTAAAGATCCCTCTTAGAAAACCCTTTTAGACATGTCCAGTCACATTTTAAAAAGAAATTCTAAATTAAGGTTTCTAAGTACATTCCTAAAATTTAAGTATATAATTGTATTAAAGAACCTAATAACCAAAAAGCTGAAATCTTTTCTATATGCATATACTTCTACTTTACACTTAAATCTCTGAACTTGTCTAATGCTTTTCTTCATTGTTTGTATGGAGGTAATTTTCTCCCCTCAATGTTTAATGAGTCAAGAAGTGACATGCTAATACATATTACCTTCAAAGTCTGGTTTTTCTCTTTCATGGCCTTTTCAGCAATATGGTAATTTGTCAGTGTTTCTTCTTGTCCTATAATCCCTTCTGCATACAGATTTTTTTTTAAATAAGGCCAATTTTGAAACTTACTTTAAAAAGAAATGTAAAACATCAGGGCATACATACACAATCCTCATTAAATAGCAAATATGTTCAGCTGCATCAAAATGTACATTTGATTCTGTTACAGAAATCACCAGGATTGTCCTTCTATTTTGAGTTATTTAAATCAGTTAATTTGGATGTAGGTTTGTTCTTATCAATGTCTGGCATGGTGGGGCAATTCTCTGAGGGTGAAATCCATTTCATTGCATAGGGCTTGCAAAAAGCCTGTGTGTTATACATGGGCTTGATTCTAAAACAATTACTGAGCACCACAGCTACTTAATGGGAACTACTCGGCACTTTTCATGTTCACGTCCCACATTCTTAATATGAGGTTTAATTGCGCATAGATCCACTGCACAACAGTGAATTTGGCCTTGAGATGAAATTCCATATTCTGAACTAAGATAGTTCTCAACCTTATATTCCTCAAATGCAGAATGCTAGCCTTCAAATATGTGATAAAGAAGCAAAAGAAGGTCTACAGGGGAAAAAAAGGTGTGGGGGGGGCAGAAACTTAGATGGTTGAGCAACTAACATTTTAATATTGAAAACATTTCTAAAAATCTACCTTTTTAACCCAGCAGTCCTTGTGTTAATGCTTTACTGAAAAATTGATGTAAAACCAGGCTTCTGAACCACACAGCTTCAGCATAATAACTTTAGATTTAAATTGTGTGCTCTTCATAAGGCCTATTTCTTTGCCACATGTTTGAACAACACCTAACCCAATGAGTCCCAGTAACTTCTTGGAGTCCCTAGATGCTGATGTAATAATAACACAAACAACAATGTACATTGTCATAAAATAAGGATGGTTCTGTCTGCCACTCTTTCCTCCTGCATCATTGACTATTCAAGTCAAGAAGACCCTTAAGTACAATAACCTGCTGTGATGGGTTGGGTCACAGAAATCCCCTTGGGAAATGCCACCTGATGTGCCTAGACTACCTCCGAGCCCATTTTCCCTGCCAGTTTGAGGCTTCAGTGCCCTGCCTGGTTCTGCCAGACACACTAGCCTGCTACACACAGACCCAGGTCTCAACTACATCCCCCAAAAGCTGCAGGCTTAACTGAAAACAATTCAAGAAGTGTTCCTGTCTCCAACACCCAGATACCCAGTTCCCAATGGGATCCAAACCCTGAATAAATCCATTTTACTCTGTATAAAGCTTATACAGGGTAAACTCATGAATTGCTCACCCTCTATAACACTGATAGAGAGATATGCACAGCCATTTTCTCCCCCAGGAATTAATACTTGCTCTGTGTTAATTAATGAGCCAAAAGTGATTTTATTAAATATAAAAAGTAGGATTAAGTGGTTCCAAGTAAAGACAGACAGAACAAAGTGAATTACTAAGCAAAATAAAATAGAACACACAAGTCTATGCCTAATACAGTAAAAAAACTAAATGCAAGTAAATTTCACCCTCAGAGATGTTCCAATGAGCTTCTTTGACAGACTAGCCTCCGTCTAGTCTGGACACAATCCTTTCCCCTGGTACAGTCTTTGTTCCAGCTCAGGTGGTAGCTAGGGGATTTCTCATGACTGCAGCCCCCTTAGTTCTGCCCTCCCCCCATATATCTTTTGCACAAGGCGGGAATTCTTTGTCCCTCTCTAGGTTCCCACCCTTCCTTCTAAATGGAAAAGCACCAGGTTAAAGACGTATTCCAGTTCAGGTGACATTATCACATGTCACTGTTAGACTTTATTACCCCTTTGTCAGCACATAGGTATACAGGGAGACTTACAAGTAAAACAGAGCCATTTACAGTCAATTGTCCTGGTTAATGGGAGCCATCAAGATTCCAAGCCACCATTAATGGCCCACACTTCGCATAACTACAATAGGACCTCAGAGTTATATTTCATATTTCTAGTTTCAGATACAAGAATGATACATTTATACAATTAGGATGAATATATTCAGTAGATCATAACCTTTGCAGAGATATGTTACATGGCATATCTAGCAGTTTTGTCATATTTACACTCATAAGCATATTTCTATAAAGCATTATGAGGTGCAACATCACACTTACTTTACAACTTCATTAATAAAACAACTTTACAATACGATTTTAGAATTTAAAAACTTTTAAAATTATTGATGCAATCTAAAGAAATTCATATATTATTGCAATTAATCTTGTTACAACAGTAATCAATGGAAATTTTGCCACTGACTTCAATATGTGAAGATGACATACTTGACCATGCCCATCATTGCACACCCTAATGCAAGCCAGTCATTCAGGCTGGAAAGCAATTCCTCCAGTGTCAGTGCTGTCAGAGAAACAGGGACTTAACCAAGAAGTTCACCCTTGTGAGTTCTATTCCCACAAGCTGTCTCTCATAGAGTGAAATTTTGAGATTTTGGACAAGGAACTACTTGCCACAAAAGCAGCTTTTGAGACCTGGAGGTATTACCTAGAAAGAGCCAAACACCCATATCAGGCATTCATTGATCACAAAAAAAATCTAGAATACCTGTTTGCTGCTAAAGCCCTAACCCAACAACAGCTACACTGTGCTATCTTCTTTTTGAGATTTGATTTTACTATCACCTACTAGCCTGGCTTCTGCAATGGGAAAACAGATGCTTTGTAATGCAAGGCGGGATATGTCAAGAATCTTAAGGGACCTGATGAGACTACCTGCATCCTGAAATTTTCTAGGCGGCTCACTGCTATTCGATTTGTACACAACTATAAATTCTGTCCTACCAAATGATCCCTTTACCCAGACACTCCTAACTTCCAGTGACAAACTCTAGGGTAAGCTCATGCAAAAGAATGGATTCTTCCTCTCTCATGGGCATATCTATGTCCCTGAGGGACTTCTTTATTTGGAAGCCCTACACATTTGTCATAAGGTCCCCTTGGGCTAGAGTCATTTCCACCAGGCATGACATGTTGGCCATTCTGGTGGTCAAAACTGTGAGCCCATGTTTAGGCCTTTGTCACGTCTTGAGATGTCTGCAGCCATACTAAAGTGCCCAAACCTTCCAAGACCCCCTCAATTCCTTGGGCCAGTGTTGAAATGGATATTATTGTTGAGCTACCAGAACCTGAGGGATGCCATACCATCCTGACAGTAGAGAATCAATTGATGAAGAAGGTGCATTTCATTCCCTGTGCACATCTTCCCACCACCAAGGACACTGTTCATCTCCTCATCACACACATACCACCTCTATGGCCTATTATCACATATCCTCAGATTAGAATTCTCAGTTCCGATTCTATTTTGGCAGGAGGTGTTTCACCTGTGAACCAGGTTTTAGAACAATACTTGAGATACTTCACAAATTGCCACTAAAATGACTGGGCCTTACTGGTTCCATACACAGAATCTGTATACAACAGTGCAAATCACACCTCTACCAAGATGAGCCATTTTTTTTGCCAATTGTGGCTTCCAAATCATTTGTATCCCACAGTATCCAGAGCATCCACAGTTCCTACCATCTCAGACCTTGTTCATTAAATCCATCAAACACAGGAAGAATTGAAACAAAACAATGATGCAGCCAAGGCAACATACAAATGCCATGATGACTATCTTTTGCAGTAGAGCAGAAGGTGTGACTGTCAGCCAAACACCTCAAAACAAGCAGATCCTCATGTCAACTGGACCACCAGTACTTAGGACTCTACGATATCCAGAGGCAAATCAACCCAGTAACCTTCAAACTTCAACTTTCTCACTCCCTTAAGGTGCACCATCTAGTCCATATCTCCCTCCTTAAACCCTTTTTACAACAAGCCCTTTCCCAAACCAAACCAACCTCCCCCTCCACTAGGCCAAGGCCAAGGCCAAGAAGAGTATCTTGTTCAGAGATCCTAGACATGAAGAGAGAAAATATCATATTTTGTCGATTGGGAAAAATAGTGGCTGGAGGAGTAGTCCTGGGAACCAGCCCATTATGTGCAAGCTCCCAAAAAGGTCAGAGCCTTCTATGGAGTCCACACAGATAATTCTCATCCCTTGGTGCCCCAAGGTAGGAGGGAGAGGTGATTTCAGGAAACTAGAATCACACTCATGCCCACTGAGTTTTTAGATGGCATTCCTAGCCTCCATGCCATAGCAATAACACTGAATCAATACATCTAACCTACAGCCTTCATGCTAATGGTCTCCAGGTCCATAGCAGCCACATCCCAAACCCATGATTGGCTGGACAGACAGCCTTCCCATTGGATATCTGGATTATATAAAGAATCCAACAGGAAGACAAAGCTGTCAGAATAACAGGCCACTGCTCAGTGGTTGCTTCCTAGACCACCCTGCCTTGTTGCTCAGCTGCCTTGCCACCTCACCTATGAATTTTGCCAACCCAGCCCCTTGGATTGGATCTCCTGGCTACCAACCCCCTTTGTGACCTACACCAGTTGCCCCAGACTACCTCTAATACCAGTTGACCTCCGGGCTACCAGACCACCCACACACCACTTGGCCACTCCTCCAGACTGCACCTAGCTTGCTTCAGCCACTGTGCATTAAATATAGTGTTTGACCAGGGCTACCGCAGACCCAGTAGTAAATAAATGACATATAATATATGTACAGAATTACTTTTGTGCAGGGTTCATTGAACTATGGTCAGTTTGAAACCATCACAGAGAAATCTACTTTAGTTTAGGAAAAAAGATTATTAGTAAGATCTTCCTTCTCTTACAAACTGTCACCCTCTCTGAATAAAATAGCTACATTAAGCTATTGTTGAAAATCTATTCCAGATGTTAAATTTTCTTATGTCAGAGAAAATGTTGTTGTTCAATTCTAACAAAATGCTTTACTGTTCATTAAGCACATCATGTTTCTTCAGGCTAGACTATATAAAAAGCACACCTATTGATAGTAGTTTGAGAGTTGTCTTTCCACACGGACATACACAAAGCAACAGTCAGACCGTTGACTTCTAAATCACTGTTGCAATGAATCAATTCCATCAATTTTTAAATTGTGTAAGCACTCTTATCTTTACATTGCTCTGATTGCATGCCTAAATATGGAACATCTCCTTGCTGTTGTCATAGTCCCAGAGGGCAATAAAACACACAGCTTTGGTGATGAAAGACAACAATCCACAACTATATTTTAATATGTCAGCACAAGCAAGGATAATGGCATTTTGTCCCAGTAAATTTTAAACAGTCTTTCACACCGAATAATTTAGTAGCAAACCATATATTTAAGAGATAAATATTTCCTAGCCATGGGTACCAGCTGCCCTTCCTCACAAGAAGAATTGGGATTGATCATTTTTAGCATATATGTAAAAAGGTCTAAAATATCCTACCCCTTTGGGAAGGCCCAAAGAGTGTCTTGATCCCCTTTAAAGTTCTGCTCGAATTCTGTATTTTGTAAAATTATGGAAAGTTGTTATCAAAATTTCATAACATCCACAAATTTTGACCAGGTAATGGTGTTCCACAGATACCAATCTTGTTTCAGAAAATTCTCAGTTCAAGCCTATATATGAGAGATAAGGACATCAACAGCAGCTATTTCTGATAAATGGCCTTCATCATTCCAGAAGAGTACAGGGCAGCTAAATGGGCTCTGTTTGTAAAACATTATCTACTCACTCACATGAAAAACTGGTCAATCTCTGAGTTGACACTCCATCTCCGCCTATGTAGCTTGATCAGTGCAAACTAGCCATTTGGCCCCTCTCCATAACTGTCTTGAAGCAACATCTATCATACCATAATGTTCTTCAGAATGATGGCTTTTATGTAATTATGGGTCCTATAAGCCATGCCCATCTGAGTCACATTCACCTTGGCAGTCCCAGCCCACGAATATAGATGCAGAAAGAGAATGGCTATGGTGCATGGAGCTAATAAACTATCAGAATCAAGCAAGCAGTGGTAGTTTGATAGGGTAGAGATAATATTGCTTGAACCACAATCATCATTTTCTCTTCTGTGGCTGATGTGTTAAGGAAACATTAAACTAACTAAGTAAAACATAGGCCTGTTTTCCACACTTAACTTCTGAGAACATTTAGAATAGGCCTTCCCAGGATATTGTGTACACTTCCACGTTAATAACTTCTGATATATATCCATAATGACATATTTGCTAAAATCATTCATTTCAGTAGTCTGTGTACTAAACAGGGATATCTAACATTTACTTTCAACTCATTTTTAATAATGATAGGAACTGATACAATTATACTCTTGATTAAAATAAGATTAGAATCACAACCCTAGAGATAGAGCAATTCATATACACTGGGAGATGAAACTGCTACTATTTTTTCAGTTGTTTCTTGTTCTATTTTCACAAGTATGAGAAGAAATAATACTGCTCTATAGCCAAAATGCTTCTGAAATAAATGTAGTCAAACTTTACTAATTCTGGGTCACTGAGAACAAAAATGATGCTTAAAATTGTTGATTGGCTCTAGTTTTCAAGATATGCTATTGGGTCAGTATATACGACCCTTGACTTGGGAATGGCGGAGGATAAGTGAGTTATAAAGGGAAGGGATCTCAATTTAAACCAGAAATGACTAAAATACATCTTTGACTGGATCTATGAATAAATCTATGACTGGGTTTGGACAGTACTTGCTTTTTAGGCAAAACAATGAATGATGCAATCTGAAGCTGGTATTGTGTCATACATGATATGAATTGCATCATGTTATTCCTAGAAGTCATGGATGATGCAATCATAATGAAGTTTACATCAATCTGCTGAACAAATTGCCCTATATCAGCTCTAGAAATCATACACTGTCATGCTCTCTTATTTGTCAGTGTTTGATTTGTCAGCAAAGGGACACATTTCTGTTTAGCCAAAGCGAGCAGAGATGCCTCGTACTGGTGTGAACAGTGCAGATAACTTCTGCTATGTTTGTGGTGAAGTGCCTTTTGCATCACAAAAGCACAGTATAACCACTATGGTTAAGAAAGCCTATCACCTTTATTTTGGCTGCAAAATTGGAGATCAGGACAAGAGGTGGACCCCACACATATGCTGCAACACTTGTGCAACAAATCTTCGCCAGTGGTTTAACAGGAAAAGGAAATCTATGCCTTTTGCAGTGCCAATGATTTGGAGAGAGCCAACAGATCATACCAGCAATTGTTACTTCTGCATGGTGCCTCCAGTTGGGAAAGGTATGTCAAAGAAGAAAAAGTGGACTGTGCATTATCCAAACATTCCTTCAGCTATACACCCAGTACTGCACGGAGAAGGACTGCCGGTTCCTGATGCACCAGAATCATTCTCACTTGAGTCAGACGAGAAAGAGGAAGAGGACGAAACTTCTGGTCCTGAACCATCAATGTCACAGGACCCACATTTTCTCCCATCCTTCTCCTCTGAACCACACCTCATAACACAAGGTGAACTGAATGATCTTGTCAGGGATTTGGAACTACCCAAGAGTAAGGAAGAGCTTTTGGACTCCAGACTACAGCAGTGGAATCTCCTGGCAGGTGATGTTAGGGTTTCCATGTTCCGTAACCGTCAAAAGGATCTTGTCCCATTCTTCTTCATGGAAGGTGATCTTGTAGCCTGCAACACCATTGATGGTGTGATGGCAGCCCTCAACATCTTTCACAATCCAGATGACTGGAGACTGTTCATTGATTCATCGAAGACGAGTCTTAAAGCTGTTTTACTGCAAAATGGCAATGTTTTGCCTTCAATTCCAGTTGGTCATGCAGTCCACATGAAGGAAACCTATGACAACATGAAACAACTTTTGAGGTGCATAAACTATGATCAACATCAGTGGCAGCTTTGTGGCGATTTGAAGGTTGTTGCTCTCTTGCTTGTGTCTGCAGACTGGATACACAAAGTACTGCTGTTTTCTCTGCGAATGGGATAGTCGTGCAAGAGATTCCCACTCCATCAAGAAAGATTGGCCACTCCGACAGTCATTGGAGCCTGGGAGGAAAAGTGTTCAGCATCCACCACTTGTTGAATCAAGGAAGATTTTGTTACCACCCTTACACATCAAGCTGGGTCTGATGAAGAACTTTGTCAAGGCCATTGACAAAACACAAGCAGCTTTCAAGTACCTTCATGGAAAATTTCCAAGGTTAAGTGAAGCTAAGATAAAGGAAGGTGTCTTTGTTGGTCCTCAGATTCATGAACTTCTTCGAGATGATGCATTTGACCATGCACTGCATGGCAAGGAAAAGATGGCATGGAAAGCCTTCCAGTTAGTGGCAATAAATGTTCTCGGAAACAACAAGGCAGACAACTACAGGTTGTTGGTAGAAAACCTCCTCAAGGCATACAAAAGCCTTGGTTGCAACATGTCACTAAAGATAAATTTTTTGCATTCTCATCTAGATTTTTTTCCACCGAACTGCAGAGCAGTGAGCGACGAGCACGGCGAGCGATTTCACCAGGACATTGCAACAATGGAGAAACGCTATCAGGGCAAATGGAGCCCATCAATGCTTGCAGACTATTGCTGGACAGTGACAAGAGATGCTCTATTTAATGAATACAAGAGACAAGCCAAGAAGCGCTGAGTAGACACTGAATAGGACTAAACTATGTACAGAATAGTTTTTTGCCTTTTGTTTCATAATAAATTTTATTTATATAACCCTTTTGCTGATTTTTAAAGTGTTACATAAACAGGACAGGTGAAATATTATCATGTAAAGCAACCTTAAACGCATGAAAAGACCTAGGTTTACAATTTATGATTAAAACTCTACTATCTACACCGTATACATAGACATAAAATGTAAAAACTTAAATATCTTAGAAACAGTAGCCAATCAGTTGTTTTAATTGTCGTATTTGAATTCAGCACATCAAAATACATACTAAATAGCACATTTTATCTCTGAAGTAGACGACTTCTCAAAAATTGTAGACCAGTGTAATATGCCTGATCCATGGCTGTATACCATCATACACACCAATGACTCATCCTTACAGTGTTTTAGATGCAAAAGGGAAAGTTTGAAATAGCAACATAGAATTTCCTTTCTTTTGAATGTTTAAGCCAAATTCTTTATGTCTGTATCTTTAAAATATCTGGATAGGGTTGATGAATGTAATAAATAACTATATTAAACACAGTGTTTATAAATGGGTTTTTTTTATGTTAATACAAGACATCAAATATAATTTGATTTAAAGACTGGAGACATGCTGATACCAGCTTTGCCTAGATAACTTCCCCTAGAAGATAACATGGAAATATTTATATGCTTCTATATTTCCTAAGAGGTATGCAACAGAAAGGGGGAAAATATGTGGTCTTATTTTAACACACAGTAAGACAGCTGGTGCAGTCTGTTGGGAGCCAATATGTGGGTCAGCACATTGCATCATCAGCACTTCTTTTGTTTAGCAAATCCACCTGCCAGAGTAAACAGACAATATAGGATCCCAGTGCAACAAATTACATTATTAAAGAGACAACATTCTAAATTTGTGGCCTACTTAGGCTTATTTTCCACATATCACTAACCCTCTTGCTGTGGAGGGGAAGTCCTCCTTCTGATAAAATATCTACAGTGAACTAATTGCTTTCCTAGTGGTCACTGAAATAGAAGGAATAACATTACCAATACACACAACAGTATACAAAGAACTCAAACAGTATATGCAATTAAATGACTTAAATCTTACTTTCTACTAAGATAACTAAGAACTGTGGGCTAGTTTATTCTCAAAATTACAGGCTAGAACAGATGGTAAAAGCTTAGTTAAAAGTTTCATAGACACTAAGCCTTCTAGTGACCTTTTACTATATCAGGAGTTTTGTTTACTACAAACTGAATTTAGTACACTGAAACACTCTGGAAGTCATTATTTATTTACCTGTCACTCTATAATACTTCTCAGGAAATGTACTGTTTCAGGAGAATTAACTCCCCTTTATCTGAAAAACCAAGCCTATCAAAAATAGAGAACTGCTTCCTCCCCCACCCCCAACTAAAAAATAAGAAAAAACACAATTAAAGTAATTGGATGCAGATGGGCTAAGCTAACTACAGCATAAGTTGAATGAAAACTAAAAGACCACATGAAAATCTGAAAGTCAAAGCTTGTCTCACTGGAATAAGCTGTTATGGGTTGGCCTGCAATAAAAGCTCTTGATGTTTAGAAGGCTAGTTCAAGATCTGTGTCTTGTGGATTAATCAACATATTCATGTATTGGAAAGGTTACACAAGGCATAATGTTGACTGAACAATAATTGATGAGCAAAGTCACTACTTCTTCCTAGAGAATGCACTGTTACATATTGAAACAAAACACTATTTAAATGTTGATGAACAATTTAGAAGCTATTGAAAGTACTCCAAGATTAATTTTTGTTTTATTTTTCATATAATTTGTCTCTTTTGCATTTGAATTCCCATGTCTAAAATGTATGTTGATTGATGCTGTTAAGATTAATCATTCCAGAAATTGTAACACAAGTTGTTCCTCTTTAATACCATACTATATAATTTTGTCTGGAAGATAAATTCTAACTATCAGTTTTCTGTAGATATAATATTAGAGGTTTAGATTTACTGCTGACACTGACTAGCACAAAAAATAACTTACCTACTATAAAATCTTTTTATTATTATTATTATTACTATTATTATTAGTTTAAGAACAGTTGCAAAGAGATTAATTTTTAAATGACATTTTTTAAAAAGTCAAAATCTTTGAATCCTTTGTACTTCCCACTGAGGCTTTTCATTCAATCATTTCATTTTGTTTCGATCAGTTATGCTATTTTAGTTCATTTTCTACATTCTGTTAAAGAAAAGAAAAAAAATATGTATATGTATATAAACTGTCATTAGGATTGATGGAAGAACCTGCACTAAGGCTGAGCTTTTCAAAGGAGTATCATTAGTGGGACCTGGGCACCCCTAACTCATAGGTGGCTTGGAAAAATCAATGTACATGGCAGAGGGGCATTGCTGGTACACGATGGCATATATCACCAATGCCCTCTGCAAAAGAATAAATGGACACAAATCTGACATCAAGAATTATAACATTCAAAAACCAGTAGGAGAACACTTCAATCTTCCTGGACACTCAATAACAGACTTAAAAGTGGCAATTCTTCAACCAAAAAACCCTTCAAAAACAGACTCCAACGAGAAACTGCAGAATTGGAATTAATTTGCAAACTGGACACCATCAAATTAGGCCTGAATAAAGACTGGGAGTGGATTTTTTTTGTTTAAAATTAAAGTGGCTTTAATTTGGTTTAGTTTAATTAACTTAGGAAATGAATTAAATTTAACCAGATTAAGGTTACTTTAGTTCTGAATGAAGGTTTTCAGGCAGGGGTTTAAAGCAGTTTAAATACAGCAATATTAGTCACATAATGAACTGTTTCTATGTGATATATCTAGTATATGTGAAGAAGCTAAATAAAATGTTTCATGTGAGAGTATTTAACGTTTTAGCAGATAAACTTTTATTTTTTTTTTTAAGGAAGATATTCCTAACTTGCAGTAGATAGTTTGCCTCAGTGGTTAGGGGATTATTCACACATCACTAATCTTACTTGGGGGACTAGAATGTACAACATGCTTCAACATTCCCACGTTGCTCACCTCTTACAATGTAAACATTTGTAAGTGCTTGCGCTACTCAGTCTGGCACAGGCTTTCAAGGAAAAGTTTCTAATTTTCAGGAAATATATCACTGAAAAGTATTGCTTAAGGCATCAAGAAATTGGAAAGCTTAATAAAGAGCTAAGGTCTACAGACTTATTACAGTCTACTAGTACATCTGGTGAAATATATATATTCTGGGGAAATATATATATATATATATATATATATATGCATGTATCCTGGGGAAATTATATACATACATTATATTATATATAATTTTATAAGCATACTCTGTACTCTATTATCCAAGTAATTATATATATATATATATATATATATATATATATTCTGTGACAGCATTAATTAATGTCTTGGATAATAGAGTACAGAGTATGCTTATAAAATTATATATAATATAATGTATGTATATAATTTCCCCAGGATACATGCATATATATATATATATATATATATATATTTCCCCAGAATATATATATTTCACCAGATGTACTAGTAGACTGTAATAAGTCTGTAGACCTTAGCTCTTTATTAAGCTTTCCAATTTCTTGATGCCTTAAGCAATACTTTTCAGTGATATATTTCCTGAAAATTAGAAACTTTTCCTTGAAAGCCTGTGCCAGACTGAGTAGCGCAAGCACTTACAAATGTTTACATTGTAAGAGGTGAGCAACGTGGGAATGTTGAAGCATGTTGTACATTCTAGTCCCCCAAGTAAGATTAGTGATGTGTGAATAATCCCCTAACCACTGAGGCNTATATATATATATATATATTCTGTGACAGCATTAATTAATGTCTTGGATAATAGAGTACAGAGTATGCTTATAATATTTTCAGATGACACCAAGCTGAGAGAGGTGGGGTTACAAAGCATTACAAATACTTTGGAGGACAGGTTTAGAATTCAAAGTGACCGTAACAAATTGGAGAACTGAATTGGTCTGAATTCAACAAGATGAAATTCAATAAAGACAAGTGCAAAGTACTTCACTTAGAAATGAAAAATCATATGTACAACTACATAATGAGAAATAACTGGTTAGATAGTAGTACTGCTGAAAAGGATTTTGGGGCTAAGATGGAAAGCTAACTGAATATGAGTCAACAATGTGATGGAGTTGCAAAAAAGGGAAATATCAGTCTTATGTAAGATATGGAAAGTAACTGTCCTCCTCTCCTTTGCACTGGTGAGGCCTCAGCTGAAGTATTGTATCCAGTTTTGGGTGCCACACTTTAGGAAAGATGTGGACAAATTGGAGACAGTTTAGAAGAAAGCAGCAAAAATGATAAAATGTTTAGAAAACCTGACTTACGAGAAAAGGTTAAAAAATGGGGCATGTTTAGTCTTGAGAAAAGAAGTCTGAGGGAAGACTTGATAACTGTCCTCAAGTACATTAAGGACTGTTATAAAGAGACAGTGATCAATTCTTCTCCATTTCCAATGAAGGTAGAACAAGAAGTAATGGGCTTAATCTGTAGCAAGAGACATGTAGGTTAGCCTTTAGGGAAAAAAAAAAACCTTTTCTAACTATATAAGTAGTTTAGCCCTGGAACAGCTTCCAAGGGAGGTTGTAGAATCCCCATCACTGGAGGGTTTTAAGAACTGAGTGGACAAACACCTGTCAGGGATGGGCTGGTTTTACTTGGTCCTGACAAAGCGCAAGGGGCTGGACTTGATGACTTCTCAGGGTCCCTTCCAGCCCTACTTTTCTATGATTATATGTTTTAGATATTATAGCTGGTTGAATTATTCACTATGAATAGCACCTCTTAAGAATGTATACCTTCTATTGGCTAGCAAATCATTTGTAAATCAGTCTTGTTTTATCTGAGAATGTATTCATTATTTGTAAGGACATATATGTGATAAATACTATGGAGAAATAATTCCAGCCCTGGGTTGTTTGCAAACTGTTTGCTTTGACTATCAACTATTTATTATTTATGCTGATATGATTATTCACCTAGGTTACATAATATTCCTTCTGCTCCCTGACTGGATGACTGATTTTTTTTTAAATGGGGGAATAAGAAATAGCTAAAAATAACTAATTAAAAATGATTGGTAGAACACTCTGAAAATGAATTTGGAGTTGTGGGATGAAGAATCACTCAGGGTTGTTGTTTTACCCAATTGGATACTGTGATTGCCATTCCGGGCTATGAGCCAATGATTGTGGCAACACTCTTCATGTCAGCCCCTGCTCTGCAGACTGCCCTGCTCCTGCAGACTGTCAAATACAGGGCAGAGACCCCAAACTGGTGATATGTTCTATTATTAGATTTCACGAAGCCAGTAACAAGGTGAACTCCTGAATCATTGTAACAGTTTTAACATGGAGTCACAGACAGTCCCCTTAGCCTCTCTAGCCTATATTGCACCCAGACATACTGAACTTAATGATAAATGGTATTACATCAAAAATTACACCACATTCAGGTTGCTTCCACCGCGAACTCCACTTACCCTAGATCTTACACCAAGGACAATGCCTGTAGCCAATCCTATAATAAACTATCCAAACTTTTATAAACTAGGACAAAGAAATGGGAGTTATTTACAGGTTGATACAAGCAAAGATATACACACAAATGAGCAACCATCTAAATCCTAAAAATGACAGAGTTGCAGTGATCTGTCAATTCAACGTGTCTTTCAGAGCAGACCCAGGAGTCAGTCCTTGGGGATCTCTGGCTTCAGTTTAGATTCTGAGGTCCTTCAGAGTTCAAATAGAAAAAAAGATGGGAATTTTTCCTGTGGCTTTGTTTTATTCTGTTCATTCAGCTTCCAAGCTCACTGCAGAAGTTTCCTTGCATGTAGCATTTCTGAGGTGTGATAGGGCCATGAATCAGTCCTTTGTATTGTGGTGATCATTGATGACCCATCTGATTTTGTTACTTCTTCTGGATGGGTAGAGGTGGGGGGGGAGATATTTCTGTGTTCACAAGTTCAGAGAGAACATTTTCAAAGCAATAATAAAAAACATATAGCATGGAATAAAGACATTGCAAGTGAGATTAATGCAGGCAGCAACTTACAAGCATTTCATAGAGTCTAAACACTAAATACTATCTCATAAGATTAATACTTATTTTGAGCAAAACTAACATACAGGTGACCTGGTCTGGTCTTCAGCGACGAGGCTGTCAGTTCTTAGCTTATGTTTGCAGCCTGGCAAGAGCTGGCATCTGGCCTGCTAGCATCACAGTCATATACTTCACTGCTGAGTATCAGTGCCTTGGCTGACAGAGCACCTACTTACTGGGAACATGACACATTATTCAGTGCATGTTAAGGTATTAAAAAAGTAGAGATGAAGTTTATGAATTATTCCAAATTAGACCAAAGTTCAAAATGACATTTTGCGTGCATGAATGTTTATGAATCTATATTAAATAAACACTTTATGAATTTTCATAATCTTTAATGTATTAAACTGTCAAGAATAAATTAACGATCATAATATGATAAATATATATGAAATCTTTTCATTATCCTAACATTCGTTTAATCATGAATAATTCAATGAACTTGCAACCACTTCTCAAGAAATTTGCTTTCAACTGCATCACATTAATAGACATTCACATTGAAAGAAAGGATCAGCAAAGGTTAAGTGAAAAATGAGGTCTTTTAATTTACCATTTTCTCACCACCTGAGGCAGTAAAAGTCTACAAGTTAACACAGATAAAACAAAAACAAAGAGATTTTTTACCTTTTCTGATGAAAGTCACTCTCCTAGACTATCTTGCCATCCTCCTCTGCTGCAGGGGTTCCATGACACAGTACTTTAATTTAGAAAGGTCACACTGTTCACAGTTTCCCTCTTCTCCTGCTGGAAAATGCTGTCCAAAAAAGAGTTTGAAAACAAAACGTGGCACAAAACAAAGAAAGAGGGCTGAACGGAAGCTTCACTATTGAGGTAACACACTTTAAAAAGATCCCGTAGAATACAATGTAGCATCGTGAAGGGGCATCAGTTCAAATGGTGTGTTATCAAATAAATCAAGTGAAGTAGAAGTATATGGGCCATTCATACCTTGATTCCTGCTTTGCATAGATTTTAGGTTTGTAATCACTACTCTTAGGTCAGACTGAACATATTGTGTGTATGGATTTGAGTCCACATCCAATCTCCTCTAAACTTCAGAGGACCTGTTCAGATCCAGTGTCATGGTTAGTAAATGTGTGACCAAAACTAATTACAGTCTGATAACTGTTTGGTCACCTATGCCTAATGAATTAGCAATTTCATTTCATCTTGTAGTGGAGGAAAAAAAACATATTACTATAATTATGGCATCACTGGTAGCAATTTTAGCAGAGAGGGGGTGGACTTACATTCCAAGCCCAGAGGTGGCCCCTAAAGAACAATGTTGAGGAACATTGGTTCTGAATCTGAATTCTTCCGACACCATCACACATTGCTTAGGACATGAAGAAGGCTCCACTATTCCTCGATCCTCGATCACTCTTTTCACGTCCTCTATGTTATTAAGTCCCATAAATTTTCCCTTTCTGAGTAGTATTTGATAAAGGTATTCTTTGAATTGACCCATTTTGTGAGTTCCTCCAGAGGTCCAATGGCACACTTGCAATGGCAGACACTCTGGCTTCATTTTCAAAACATGTCCCAGATATTTCCATCTTCTTTTCTAACTTAGGAGATAAGTTTTTGTTTTTAATTCCTTGACAAATCTCAGAATTTGTTATACATTGGTTCCATTTAATACCTAGTATTTTAAGACATTTGCTTTCAAAGGCATTTAAACATCTGTCTGTACCTTTGCTTGTTTTCCAGTTTTCACATACATGCATTAAAATGGAAGTAACATTTGGGTTTAATTAGATTTTCAATGACAAAAAATGTGTTTAAATTGGTAAATGCAGCCTTGCCCATTGTGACATTATATCCTTCTTCCCTTCCCTTTGACTTCCACGTTACCACTAAAGGTATGTAAATAGACTCACTTCTTGTATTCCTTTGCTTTCTAATGCAGTACATGAGTTGGGAATTGCAAGGGTTCTCATTAGACTTGCGCAACCCTTCCCTGGGGACTGCACCTTGATGTGGTGGGAAGACTTGTGTGTTCCAATAGCCCTGAGAGCTAGGTAAGTAGGAGTTTTAACTCCTGGTAGGGCTATCCAAGCCACACCAGGGAAAGACTAGGGACCAGATGAAAAGCAGATCACTGAACTTCTGGGCTGGAGTTGGAGCATTAGACCAAAAACCTATCTTCATAAACAAAAGTTTAGTTGCAGAAACACAACAAGGAAGATTGGTTGGGGCTTTGGAAAGTCTGTAGCAGTGCATGGGATTCTTCCGTCCTAAGTGTAGGACTCTGCACTTGTCCTTGTTGAACCTCATCAGGTTTTTTTTGGCCCAATCCTCTAATTTGTCTAGGTCCTTCTGTATCCGATCCCTACCCTCTAGTGTATCTACCACGCCTCCTAGTTTAGTGTCATCTGCAAACTTGCTGAGAGTGCAGTCCACACCATCCTCCAGATCATTAATAAAGAAGAGGAGAAATATCAATGATATTATTTCCACCCCATTTGGAAATATGGCAAAACTTTGATGTGGAGGGATTGGATGAACAGAGAATTTATGACTGTGTCACAGCAAATTGATAGTGATCAGTTTAAACCATTTGTAGATCTTTGGCAACAATTTGACTTGCCTTGCTCCAGAGCATAGAAATATCTCCAATTAAGGCATTTCCTTATGAATGTGTTTGTACTGGATGCATTGAGAGCTCCAGTACCTCCAGAACTTTTATTGTTTTGGAGGATACTTCCTGGATCCAAAAATACTCTGCCAAATTTTGATAATTTGAGAGTTGCTTAGAATGGAGGTTTGGATACACAACAAAATCTGACCCAATAGAATACAATTATATCTAATAAAAACAAAACAACCCCTCCCCTCAAATTTAGACCTTAGGCTATAGCTTATTCACCAAAAGACATTTTTTCTAAGATACTGGTCCCCACGTAGGCTAATGGTAACGGGCTTCATGAACACTGACAAATTGTAACTCCCTTGGTACTACATTATCTCATATGTCTTGGCACTGCCCCTGTATCAAGAATGTCTGGTATAAGATGGGTCAAAGGGCCAATTTGATATTGGATGCTAAATTGGAGCCCTTCCCCTTAGGTAGTATTCTCATATATATTCCTGATACCTGAAGATTACTTGGTAACAAGGCATGGGTCCGACATGCAAAAATAGAAAAGTTGATCTCCACCAAATATTGATGCCTGACTCAGGGATATGGCTGACCTCACAGCTAATGCACGACTGGCATTCCATAAAAAGTGAATGCCCAAAAAATTCAAAGCAATTTGGGCTGACTTTTTAAAGGTCTATGATTAACATAGACCCTGAAGATAGATATGTTGCTTCCCCTCTCCTCCCTTTATCCTAATCCTCTTTATTTACTTTGTGTATTATAATGAATCTGGAATTTTGATATATTTGTAGTATTTATACATATATAAACAATTATTTTAGCATCACTAATGAAATTATGGCACTAAGCTTTAGCACAGTAATATATTATTAATAAACTGCTATATGCAGTGCATTCCAATTATTCCATATACAGTTATGTAAATATTTTTGCTGGAGTTTTATATAATTATACCAATACTGAAAACATATATGGCAATTGTATTTTCATTGATGTGGTTCTGATGTAAGTATTTTTAATGTATACACTCTACATGGGAGATGAGTTTAACTACAAAGAGGAAATGTTAAAAGCAACAGAGAGTCCTGTGGCACCTTTAAGCCTAACAGATGTATTGGAGCATAAGCTTTCGTGGGTGAATGCCCACTTCGTCGGATGCATGCAGGACTCTCTGTTGCTTTTTACAGATCCAGACTAACACAGCTACCCCTCTGGTGAAAGAGAAAATGCTGTCAAATTGCAGGATTATTGCTCTAATTTGCCAATAAAAAATAAATATGATATTTTTTCTTAGTGCTTTTTAAAATATTGACAAACTTAACTTGAGATGCTTCCAGAACTTTATTTTTATTACAAATATTTATTTATTTATTTATTTGCTGTATACATCTATTTTATCAATGATTTACCAACCATAAATTACTGATTAAATATTTAGTCTAAAATATAAATAAATGCTGATAAAAATAACAAAGAGGCTGAGGTTTTTGGATCAGATTAGATTCAGTTTAGGGTTCAAGTTTTGGGTCAGATATTCAAAGGTATTTAGATGCCTTGGACATGCAAATAAGTCCCTAAATACCTTTGAAAATCTGACTCTTTGTTCCTAGGTGCATTTGGCACTAGGTTTGAGATTCAGATTCAACAGAACCACAATTTTGGCATAAAACAGTGAGTATCTGCAAAAATCAGATGTTCTTGTGAAACATTGACCTTATTTGAAATGAAACTGTGAAACAGTCCCCCTTTCTGAACATACCTGAAAACAAAAATACAGAGGTAGGTTTTAATTTGGGGATACAATTCTGAAAGTCCCTGAAATGTTCAGGAATTCAGAATTTGGCTGATTTGTAACATAAATTAAAGCATTGTTTGAAATATAAACTTAATACCATTACACCTGTTAAAAAGTTACATATTATATATATATATATATATATTTATATATATATATAGGTGTTAAAGATCAAATCTATTTGCAGAATAGTCCATAAATAACTAAACTACTGTTCAGTGTGCTCACATGCTACACGGATAGGGGCCGTAGCAAATAAATACTTAGATATAATTCATTAATGCTTAAGAGTTCCTGCACTAAACTCCAAGTGAAACATTAATGAGGTTTATTCATTAGCTGCCTTGATCAACTGCTGGTGAATTTTGCTGAATGTTCATGAAATACATATGGTTGTTCACAGAAATGCACAAAGGCCTAAATTCCAGCTAACCTGGGTATTAAAGCAGTCAATCAAGAAAATAACCTATTATCAGATACTGACTAAAATCACAAAAACAACAACAGTCAGAGTTAAAAATCAGGGCTAAAACTTCCCCTTAGCTTTCTGAGTTAAGTCAAAGGGCCATATTTTCAAAGTGATTTGGCTCTTAAAGAGGCAGATAGACACCAACTGGAATTTTTAAATGAAATTGAGTAGGTGATGTACCTTACTCCCACTGAGTTGGGAATGAGGCTGAGGCAGCTAAATCCACTTTTGAAAATCCCACTTTCGGCCTATCTGCCTCTTTAAGCACCTAAATACCTTTGAAAATCTGGCTCAGAGTACAAGCATTGACTTTTCTCTAAATCTTGTACATAATGTAAAAGGGGAAAATAACAAAAACCATTTTACAAATTATAGTTGCTCAAATTCTGTAAACACAAATGTACTCAATAGTTTTAGGGTCCTGATCGATTAATCGCTTATCTGGACATCCATGAGCAACAGTGGGGGAAAATGTCTTCTTCCACCTTACAGGTGCTGAGATGGTATTCCCCTTCCTCACCCTATAGTGATCCACATATTTATCACCTCCAAACTGAATTCCTGTAATTCACTGTGGGGATGAAGATAAAAGCAAAACACCCAGCACAGCTCCTCAGTGGATAAACTGCTGGAAAACACATCATGCTAATGTAACAGAGCATCATGCTAAGATACATCACACCCTCCACTTCTTCCCTCTTCATAGAATCATAGAATGATAGGACTGGAAGAAGATCAGCTAGTCCAGTCCCCTGCACTAAGTATTATCTAAGCAATATGTTCCAGTGATTAACCAGCCTGACATGTCCAACCTAAACCTCCCTTGCTGCAATTTAAGCCCATTTGCTTCTTGTTCTTCTTAACTGCTGAGGATAGGACAATTTTTCTTCCTCCTCCTTCTAAGAACCGTTTATGTACTTGAAAACTGTTATCATGTCCCCTCTCAGTCTTCTCTTCTCCAGACTAAACAAATTCAAATTTTTCATCTTCCCTCATAGATCATGTTTTCTAGACCTTTAATTGTTTTTGTTGCTCTTCTCTGGACTTTCTCCAATTTTTAACATCTTTCCTGAAATGTGGCACCCAGAACTGGACACAATACTCTTGTTGAGGCCTAATCAGCATGGAGTAGAGCGGAAGAATTACTTCTCGTGTCTTGCTTTCAACACTCCTGCTAATACATCCCAGAATGATGTTCCCTTTTTTTGCAACAGTGTTACACTGTTGACTTATATTTAGCTTGTGGTCCACTCTGACCCCCAGATCTCTTTCCGCAGTACTCCTTCCTGGGCAGTCATTTCCCATGTTGTATGTGTGCAACTGATTGTTCCTTCCTAAGTGGAGTACTTTGCATTTGTCCTTATTGAATTTCATCCTATTTACTTCAGACCATTTCTGGTGCTAATTCAATGCCTGGCTTTTATTATAATTATTATTTATTTGTCTTGCTGTAGCGCCCAGAGAGCCATGGCCCCAGTATGATAGATTCTGTACTCACACATAACCAAAAGACAGTCCCTGACCTGAAGAGCTTACTGTCTTTACAAGATTATCAATGGGTCCCACGTACCTCAGAGTCCACAGCTTCACCCATGACATTTCAGGATAGCCAAGCAAGAACTAGGATGAAGCTCATAAATGCAGGATATAAAATATATTGAGTTAAAGGTGTTTAACTGAGGAACAAACTACCTGAGGGGATAAAACTAAGCCAGAGCTTGGCTATCTTCAGAACATGCTGCACAACCTACTTATTTACCGAAAAAAGAACAGGAGTATTTGTGGCACCTAAGAGACTAACAAATTTATTTGAGCATAAGCTTTCGTGGGCTACAGCCCACTTCTTTAGTTGCATCCGAAGAAGTGGGCTGTAGCCCACAAAAGCTTATGCTCAAATAAATTTGTTAGTCTCTAAGGTGCCTCAAGTACTCCTGTTCTTTTTGCGGATACAGACTAACATGGCTGCTACTCTGAAACCTGTTATTTACCAAAGTTTTCCTGTAATTAACAAATGACAGAGAAACATCGGTGTGGAATGTGGAAAATCCCCTGGGGGGGGCGGGGGAGGGATTGAACAGAATCTTTAGGATGTCCACTTTGGAAAACACTAAGCAGTTCTAAATTACCTGGTCAGTGCTTCAATACTACATTGGAAGGCAAAGTAGAGGAGAAAAAACATACAATGATACAATAAACAAGAGATGCAGTAGACATCATGGTGTTCAGAATCAGGATTGGTGAACCGATGGAACAATATTTAACATCACTGGAAAATGGAGTTCAGATCTGGCTTGTAATTGCCAGAAATATACTGGGGAAAAAATGGAAGGAAGAAGTGCAAAGAAAAGTAAGAAATGGTTAAGGAGCTAAAGGCATTGATTTAGAGAGAAAGAATAAAAAACTTAAATACATAAAGTTTGGGTAGCAAATATGTAAGGTATCAGTCAAATAATATTTGAAGAGTATTAACACCAGTGAAGGTGTTAGCATCATAAAAGGAGGTATAACTAGGATTCATGCTATGGAATTATAAGAGGGTAAACAGAGGTTGAAAATCAGGAAAACTTTTTGTTTGCCCTGCTGTCGTAGCCATCCTGGTTGTGGGATATTACAAGATATTAGAAGGACCTGAAGAAGAGCTCTAGGTAGATTGAAAGCTTGTCTCTTTCACCAACACAAGTTGGTCCAATAAAATATATTACCTCATCCCACGTTGTCTCAGGAAAACTCATTGACAGTGAAATCTATTAGTCTATTAGGAGACCTATCAATTGGTACATTTAAAACTAGAATGGACAAAACACTATTTCAGAACTATCCCACTCTGACAGGGAGATAGATTAGTTCAGTTAATAAGCCTTCCCTTCCTCCTCCCATTTTGAGATTCTATAGGGCCAAATACAGCTCTGTTTCAACACAGTTAAAAGCATGGTGGCTGAGTCTGGTCCTAAGAGACTTCACCTTGGTCCCCTGCCAATACATTTTAAAAGCCTATCCCCTCTGGTTTTATTTTATTTTTCTGTAGAATCTAAATTAGATGGCGGGAGAAAGAAAAAAGGTAATTCCCACCGGCTGGTATAAGGTACAGTGTAAGGAAAGAAAAACAATATAAAAAGGTCAGGATAAAAAGAATCTAGTGTTATATTGTACAAGCTTGAATTATTAAAATATATCCTAATTAAAATTTCTCACCCTGTGAAATGTGAAGGTGGATTTTCCTTTAACATTAAATCACTCTGTGCCTCAAAATGACACCTTCTGTATCCTCCTCTCTTTACATCATTTCATCTTCAAGTTCATCAAACATTTTGTCTCTTTTTTCTCATTTGTATATATGCTTACAAACAGGTACTGCAGTTAGTCCATCCTTCTGAAACTTTGAATTGAGGCTTTGAACAATGATGGAAGGTACAGTGAATAATTTTGCTACATGAGATCTGGGCTATTCTTCTGTGTAAATTTTCCACCTGAGAGTGGAGCCATCTGAGGGTGAAATCTCCTTTCCATCAGTGGTTTCGACAAAGTGACTCCTTATTTTCACCAGTGTAATTGGCAGGAGAAAAAGATACAGTGATTTTCAAATTAGATATGACATCAGAGAATAGCACAAATTATCAGGTAAGCAGTGGGTCACTTGTGTCATACCCACCTTGGATACAAACAAGCAACCCCAACAGGGTTGCAGGTGTCCAGACTCTGCAGAAGCAGTTCATTTTGGGCTCAGTTATGAGCCCTTCTGTGTGCACATGCAGGTGAATAAGGGACCATAAGGAAACCCCTCACACCTTTGTTCAGGCTCCTTGTATTGCTGAAGTCTGCATGGGGAGAGGGAGAGCAGCTGTCACTGTCCTGAACACTTCCTCCCCCTATCCCCCCATCCTGTGCAGGTGTGAAGAAAGTGGTTGGATTTTTGGCTCCACCATCCAATGTGCTGGCTCATGACCAGAGCTGGTGCAGAGAGGGAAGTCATCTGTGCCAGCAAAAAAGCTAATGTAATTTATTTCCTCCCTTCAATAAAGGTGAAGCAGGAACTCTAGGAGTCACAATCTGGTTTCCGCTCTGCTCCTGGACCAGCACAACTATGTGTGGTCCCTTACTTGGACTGGGCTGTAGAGTTACAACCTGGACCCTAATGTTTACAGGTGAAATTAATCCCCATAATTCATGTTTCCACAAAGATCAAGTTTTGGGGCTTTCTGCAATAAACTCTGCGGAGGCAAGGATTCTGCCACCTCATCCAGCCCACGGGCAAGTCTCAGGGCTACTACTTAGGCCCTGTGTCAGTGGAGCCACCTAGGCAGGGCAGGAGCGTGAATGCCTACTTCCCCTACACCAAGGTTTGTGCGCTTATTAAAAGTTCCATAAGAGACGGAGCTGGTTGAGGGTGGGGGTTGACATGATCTGCACCTTTTTAATCATTATGGCAGCAATGAGAGCAATCCAGATTATTGTTCCAGCTGCATGGTTGCAAACCCACTAAAATTTGAAATTTCAGTAAGTTGCATTGTGACCTTGAGCATGGGGTCACAATGCCACTCAATTTTGGCCCGGCCACCCCTCCTTCCAGATAGAGGGGCAGCTGGGCCAACTGGTGTTGTGACTTGGCACATGGGGAGTCAGTACCTGTATGGTGTAGTGCAGGGGAGTTCTCTGAGAACTGAAATGTCACCCACCCACAGCAACAGGTGGGGAAAATTGATGGGGCCAGTGATGAAAGGGGGACAATCCCAGTAGCAAGGGAGGGAGACACTACCAAAGGGATGATAGGTAGCTCCTCCCCATGGGTGTCTCTGGCATCCATTGGCTAGCTTGAGGAGAGGAGTGCTAATGGGCCAGCATTCTCCAGATTCCAGGATTTAACCCAGTATGGAGGTAATGTGGATCTTCTTTAGATCTGTTTCAGTGGCCCACCCTACCCACCTGAAATAGGAATGGAAACCTGGCCTGAGAGATGCTGTGGGTCTAGCTGATTCCTTGTTTAGGGGCTTAGGAAGATATTTTCCCCCCATCGGCCAATTGGTGGAGGACCAGCGCATTTTTTGCCCTTCTTACAGCACCTTCAAGCCACAGGAGGTTAAGTAGGAATGTGCTTAGTACTTAACTGAGTTACTGGCGTGGAGTTTTTTATTTGTTACAACTTGTGGCCAGTTTCCAGTGTGGTTAAGAAAATAAAATGAATAGCTCACAGAGGTAAAAGACCTGAGATTTCAGTGATAGGCCTTGGGTTCATGAGATAGGGTGAAAATTTGTGGCCTTTGTGGCGCAATATCTGACCTTGTGGCCCTCACAGGCTAAGGTCCCCACCCTACTGCATGCTTTGTCCCCCTCACAGTGGGAGAGAGCTGAGTACTGGGAAGTAGGCTGAGAAGACCCTACCCCACGTTGTGGGTTATATGGTAAGGAACCCCTGTAACTCTTGCACTGGAACCAATTAAATGGCTGTGTTGGTGTCACTAGGCATGGCTACCAGGTAACTCAGGGGAGTGGAAGGCCATAAGTGCTGATGAAACTCCTGCGCTCTGGGTCTAAGTGAACCACAGTGACTCCATCTTGTGAACTTTCACCTACTTCTATGCTAACTGCTTACATGCTGAAGCAGGCTGAAGCAGAAATGTAAGGGTCAGCTTTTCTAGCAGACAGCTGTAGTTTCGCTCACAAACACAGTAGAGATAAGGAAGGAGGAGGGGAGAAGCCTCTACGTCTTAGCCTGCGAAGGTCGAAGATAAGCATACAAATGGGAAATGTTCTAATAAGCCACAATGTGTACCTGCTGTAACTGCTCGAGGAGGGAGGGGTAGGAGGGGTAAGAGGGAGTAACAGAACAAAAGCTTACAGAAACTGCTTGGAATATAAAAGGGAAAACTTGCTTGTATTTGCTGCGCTTGATTTGAGACATGTTGGTCTCCTAGTGCCTATTCAGAGCTCTTGAATAAAGTTGGTTTGCTTCTCCACCCCTGGTGTGTCTATTGGTGCGACGCACAGCGGGCAACGAACCCCGCTGTTGCCCCCTCGGGGCCTTTAAGCCAGCAACAGCTGGTATAGGAGAGTATGGGTGAATAGCGCCCCTCCACTGTATTAAAGTTTAATAAAAGTTGTGGCCTGTCACGTAACTCCATCCATGTATCTTTTCTCATTTTGCTGCTGTGTCCACTGAAACACCTGGTGGCACCGGCTCATGCACTGTGTGGCTGAGGTAGAGGGGATACTCCCCAGCTGAGGGAGACCTGGAGTCCCTACAGGATTATGGGGGAGCGGATTAGCGGAGCCTGGAATGGGGTCACTGTTGGGGAAGAGGGGGAGGAAATCATGGGGAACCAGAAATTTATCCCCTTTTCCCCCAAAAATCTGAATTGGTTACACTGCCCTTCACAGTCACTGATTCATTCTATTCACTGCAACAACAGGTGCAGACCCTCCGTGCACACTGAGAAAAGATTTTTGTAACAACAGATCATATCCAATGGTTTGTCCCATTTCCAAAGGACCTGGCTTATGAGTCTATTCAGGTCAAGCAAGGAGTCTCAGTGTGATGTTCAGGAGTTGTAGAGAACCCCATGCATAGCTTCCTGCAGGCTTCCCATACCCATAGCCCAGGGATAAAGAGTACAAAGTGCCTCACAAAAGTTTTCAACACTTGGTGAATTACTGTCATTTTGTGACAGTTCATTTGATATCACTAATTATCCAGGCCTTTTCTTTCCTTTGGATATATCTTGAATCCAGTGGAGGAAGTTCCTTTGAAATTTTTATTTAAATTTAACTAAAGCACACTATAAACTCAGGTTTGCTGAGTTCAATTAATCTTGATTATGTTCCCTGGGTGAAACACATAATATTTTTTAAAACTTATTATTATGAGCCATAAAGGATTTCTTCTGGGAATACTATACAATGAACATATGGTTCTGATTAATTTCACCAAGCCTACATAATTTTTTGCTGTTTCAGTACTCCATAATAAGCTTTTCCCACTTACATAAACTGGTAGCTTGTCATTTTTGTATAAAGAAATATTCATCTCTGAGTAAAATCTGTATAATCTGTATAATTTAATTTGCAAAATCACACTTCTTAAAGCAATTTCATAATTTTGATTAAATGTGTACTATATATGAAAAAAGCTCCCTTACATAGTTTTTAAACACACAATTTGTATTGAACAGTAGTGGTGGCTGTGGGTAGTAGCAGATAAGAAAAACATAAAAATATAACTACTGACTAAAAGGTAATGCAAAAATAGCATGTACAGTACTGGCCAAACTCCTCTCTCATTTACACCACTCTCAGTGGAGTTAGTTTGAATAGAAGTTGGCCTCGTGTCCTACTCTATTTCCGTGCTTATTTAAATTAATCCACTTTCAATTATACTTGTACATCTCCTAAATGTTTTCCTAGCCTGATCTTTAGGAATCTTTGAAAATTCCTTATGAATCTACTTGCATGAATCAATACATTCCACACATTAGGTCCTGATCCTGCAAACACTCATGTACTTAACTTTACTGCCATGAGTAGTTCTATTAAGTAAGCACGTGTTTGTAGGATTGGTGCATAAGAATAATAAGCTCACCCTACAAGCCTCGCCCTGAAAATATTTATTACAAAGTGTAGTGCCTGCTACTTAGAACAGATGCATTAACATCAAGCTCCTTGACTGAAGTGCTGAGTAAGTGAGCTCATGCAATATCATATTATTTAAAAAAAAATCCAGAGATTATATAATGGAAATAATCTTAGCTATTAGTATTTCCTATCATTAGATCTGTGAGAAATTCAAAATGTTTGTTTTGTGACATTATCCCAATTCATTTTGCTCCAATTTACAAGCCCCAAGTTTACTTTAATTTGAATTTATAACAAAATTGCTATTTTTGCATCCAAATCATGTGAAAAAAAGTGTTGCATTAGAAAACAAGCCATTTTCAATTTTTCAATTAAATGTTAAAAAATCCATTATTTTTTTTTCATTTCTATGCAGCTTTTTCACATTGCTTTATTGAAAATTCAGCTGTATTAATTTCCTCCAAACTCTTACACACTCAGTAGGATTATGTATGCAAGTAATATTGCATATTGTATATTTTCATGGCTGTTTCTAAGACAACACAGAAGAGCACTACATGAAATTCTCTAACATAATAGTTTGGTTTGCATAGTATTTTGATCTAAAACCTAAGTGCTGAGAGTGATCAGAGGCTGCACTAGTGGCTCATAGCCCTTGGAGGTGCTAAGCACTGTGGCAGCTGAGTAATTACTGATGAGTGATCATAGAGATAGCCAGTATTACATAGCACCTATGGGCTTCAACCAAGATCAAGGTCCTGTTGCAGTTGCAGTAGGCGCTTTACATACACACAGCAATAAACATCCTCTTTCCGAAGAATTACAATCTAAGCAAACAAGGCAGACAACGGGTGTAAGAAAATAATATACCCCAATGTTATAGATTGAACAGAGATACCAAAGAGATTAAGGAACTTTCCCACAGAAAGCATGTGACAGACCTGTAAACTAAAGTCCATCTAGACCATCCTCCTTTATGACTGGATTTCCTTATTTATTTATTTAGTATACAAAGATAATAGTGCTAACTCCTTGCATATATTTAAAGGGAGTTTTAAATAATTCTCCCAGTGACTTAATTGCTTAACAAAATAGCATTTATAATATATTAGTATAGTACATGAGCTCTTTGTGTTGTTTCTCAACACTTTTTTGGGTCCCTGAACAATTTTCTTCTTCTCATAACCACAATCTGCTGAATCTACAGAATCAACTCCATACATAATATACATATAAATGATAAGCCTAAAGTTACATTGTTAGAGTAAAATTAGTGCCCACAAAATTGAGATTAATAGTGCTCTCTAGAAAGGGAAATACTCTTATCAGGTTTTAGGCAAACTTCCTGTTCCACAGATTTCTGCCAATGTACCTCAAGTCCAGTGATGCTGCAGCATCCCTGTAATTCTAGTTTTGAGCCTCCCAAGCATAAACTGCCAAATTTTGTGAGGTGACCCACAAATGAAGGCTAAAATGAGGCCACCCAACATAATTTTACTTGTAGCCTTCTGTAAACTTGGATCTGCGCCAAATTTTCTGTAGAGGCAGAACTCTTAATTCTTAATCTCCAGAGTTTTTCCTTGTGTCCTAGAGGGAAAAGAAACAAGACATTTACATATGCTTCTGCAAATGTAAATACACAAAATTCTATCTTGGGATGTGTACACAGTTGGGCTAGATGAAAAAGCTTCTTTTTTGGTTTGGTGGTCAAAATGAAAACAACAACAAAAAAAGTTTTGGATGAAATGAAACATTTGTTTGATCCATAATTATTTTTTCTTCATTTTATTTGTTTTGGAGGATTTAAAAAAACATTTTTATCAAAACAATTAGGTAAATTCTGAAAGGAAACATCTTTCCAGAATGAAAAGTCATACTGTTTCATTTCAGAAATGTCAAAATAAAAGTTTCTGATATTTTTGGGGAAAATCTGTTTTTTGTCTGAAACTATTCATCAAATATTCAAATAGTTCTGGTTGACCTGAAACTGCATTTTTTGGTGAAAAAAAATGTTTGCATGAAAAATTTCACCCACCTCTAATACACAGCTTCCATTTAAGTCATCAGATTTGTAAGCAGGAACACTGCACACAGATCCAAGGACAGAATTTGGCTTCGGGGCCAAATTCTGTGACAAAGACCAAATAATTTTAAATTAAAAACTTTAAAAAATTAATGGAGATATCTGATCTCCTAGAACTGGAAGGGACCTTGAAAGGTCATTGAGTCCAGCCCCCTGTCTTCACTAGCAGGACCAAGTACTAATTTTGCCCCAGATCCCTAAGTGGCCCCCTCAAGGATTGAACTCACAACCCTGGGTTAGCAGGCCAATGCTCAAACCACTGAGTTATCCCTCCCCCCTATATGCACATCATTAAGCCATACTATTGACAGCTGAGGAGAAAAATCCATTCTTCCTACACAAGCTTTAATACTACTAAAAGTCATGGTCTAGAGAACTATACTAGATTTTGGATTAGTGAATCTGTGCAGTTCAGCCACCCCATGGCAATGCCTATAGCACAAGCCAGCCCACCCAGTTTTCCCCTAAGAAAACAGAATATGTTTAGTTTCAGGTCAGCTCAACATTAAAACACAGCTGCCAGACCTGCCACTGTGCCTCATGGGAGCTGTAGTATGGGCTCTTCATGCCCATGTTATGCTCTATGGCCGAGGCTGAATTGTAATATTTTTATGACAAGCAAAGCAGTTTCAAGATAAGCCCTTTTGTTATGAACAGGGACTATGTACAGCAATGAGGCAACAAAACTGTCTACTATCATGTGTGGCTGCAACCTGCAATTGCTCTGGTCTGGGCTGCTTTGCTTCTGCTTCTAGCAGGATGTATATCACAGGAAACCAAAGGCTTCATCTAGAGTGTACAGGAAGTATGGCATCTCTACACTTCCTAAAGGATTCACTCTATAGAACATCTCCCTTTTTTACATCCCTTTTCAAAATTTCCTGATGAAAATACTATTAAAATAAATGTTCAAACTAGTACAAATACACTAGCTGATTTAACTCTTTGAGTGGTTTAAACACAATCCTAACATGTCTTGATCAGTTTTGGGGGGCATTTCAGCAATCTTCCCTATCTGCTGTATTGCAAATGCCTCTTTTGTCAAGTAATTGTCAGGAACAAAACTGGTCAGTCTCATGATCAATAACAGGGTCAGTTTGTGAATCGTTTTCAATGTGTATGTTCTCACCTCACTTGTCTCAGCCAAGTTGTCAGGTATCTTGAGCAGATGATTATGATTCCTTTGTAACATTTTGCCTTCATCTGTGATCACTGAATACGGTTTTGTCTACATTTAGATCTGGTGAGAGTCCCATCTCAAGTAAACAAACTCACACTATCTCTTGTTGAGCTAGCACACTAAAAATAGCACTATAGCCACAATAGCACAGGCAGCAGCTTTTTTGTGTATTTATTCCAATATTTTCCTCCTCATCATGTGGGAACTATGATCTAATTTATATTCTAGAGGACTCCTGAGTTCACTGAAAACTCATTTTTATAGTAGGAGTATGCATGTGGGAAGTGTTGAATTTTTTCTCCTGTACTTTTCACTTATATCACTGCCTGCAGCATTTCATCTTTTCTGTCTTCAATTCATCCTATATGCCCGAAGATACAGCATGTGACACTTTTATCACATTCACATGTATATTTACTGCTTGTTCCAGATCATCAGGCTGTGTATTGTCATATGGAGCATACACTCTTGAAAATGTTCCTGCCATTCCTAAGTGGCATCCAGGATGAGAATCCAAAGTCACATCATCCTTCTGTATTTTCAACAGTAGTCACTGTATTTGTGGTGGTGCTTCTCCAGCCCCCTATTTGTGTATTGCAAATCAGTTTTTGGTCTGAAGCCATGGCATGAAGTCATGAAAGCTTGTACATCCATACCCCAGACTTCATTTCTCTTTTTCAATTTGTGTGTACATTGTCTCTGTGGCTATCTTAGACTTAGATTCATATGGGACTGTGGTAGGGCGACTACCCCACACCCAGAGAGACTGGGCTGCGGCAGGCCTAGGAGCCTGCGTAGACACACGGCCAATCAGGAGAGGGCTTACTGGGAGCCAATCAGAAGGCAGGTTGGAGCCAGCCAATCAGGGCCCGGCTGAGCCATATAGAAGACTGCCCAGAGCAGGAGCAGTCAGTCTGTCCCAGACCTTTGGAGGGGAAGGTCTGTCTCCAGAGCTGGGAGGCCAGCACCATGGACAGTGCAGTGCAGGCCAGCCAGCCTGAGAGAGTGGGAGAAGGCCCTACTCCATAGCCTGCTAGGCGGCAGGCCTGGGAGGAGGAGGTGGCCTAGCGTAGAGAGGGGCTGTTGGGGAAGCGGTCCAGAGGGATAGTCAGAGGAGGAAGGAGAAGGAAGACAGTGAGACTGTTGTCCGAGGGCCTCTGGACCGGGACTCAGAGTAGTGGGCGGGCCTGAGTTCCCCCCCCCCCCCTTTTTCCCCCCTTTGTTTGCTGTGCTGTCATATGCACAGCCATAGGCCGCAGGGAGCGGCTGGCCAGAATCATGCCTGGTCCTGGACAGTGAGGATCAGACTCGAAGGTGTGGGGCTGTTGTTTACCCGCCCCCCCCTGGAAGGGGGTGTGAAGAGACAAAAGGGACACTGTCGGAGGACAGTGCTCCGGAAGTGGACTCTGTACATTGAGGGTGATGTAAGTCCGTGCACCCAACGCAGGTGGAACGACAGGCGGGACGCTACCCGAAGGGGTGCCCTACTGGTTTGAGCTAATTCCCCGAGATGACCAGGAGGAGGCGCCACAGCGGTGAGCTACTACCCTGTCACATGGACTATGACCATGTAATAGTACCACTCCCGGGCTTTTATTTATTTATTTATTTTGAGGCACTTGTGGAGAATTTGGTGTCTTTCAGTGCATCAAAATTGCAGCATTGGAGGTGATGTCAGAATGTGCTTTAAATCTGAACTCACTTTCATCCTCCTGCATCCATGCCAATTTGGTGCCCTTGTGGAGATGTCTTAGGTGAGTTGTGTGAGCTATATAGTTAGCTATGAACTTGTTGCCATAATTCAGTTTTTGAATTTTCTTTTTCTCTTCAGGTCTCAGCATGTTCAGTATTGCTTGAATCTTTGATTCATTGGGCTAGATTCCCTTGAAGGTCAGTCTCTCTTCCAAGTATATTATTCCGTTCTTTGAAACTGACATATGGCCTTATTCAGTTTAAGTTTATTAGCTCTCACAATTTCCAGAACTCTCCTCAGTCATTCCTAATGTTCAATGACAGTGATGCCCCAAATTATTGTGTCATCAATGCACACTTTCTCACCTGCTACACCCTCTAGCATCTGCCTCATTGTACACTGAAATACTTCTGGAGCCAAACATCTTTGGAAAGCCAGTCTTAGGAAGCAGGACTCTGCTAAATGGTGTGTTGAAAGTGCAGATCTTGGAGCTCTGTGTGCCCAAGAGGATATGCTAAAATCCAGCCAATGCATTAATTTGCTGAAGAATTTGGCTCCTGCCATCAGACAATTCACTTCTTATAGGAAAGTGGAAGTGTTCTCTTTTTGTGTTTGTTTAGATCCTTAGGGTCCATACACAGCCATACTCTTCCTCTGTTGGATGTATTATTTATGCAGGGTAGTATCACACTAATTTCATCATAAATTCCTTTATTAAATCCCAAAATGGTAATTATACAATAGCTCTAAACATGCCTTAAAAGCCTAAATAATATACAATTTACTACATCCAAAGAATAACAAGAAATTTATAAACATTTGTTCAAGATACTTACAAATGGGCTAAAGCCAGCGGTGCTTAGATCCATATCAGTCAGCTCCAACTTGGTCAGGCAGGTATTAGCAATGAACATTTCAAGAGGTCATTTTTTTAGACCCCTTAACAAACAAGTGATGTCATTACCAATTATGGGATCTTCTCTAAAGCCAGTTGAAGGAGTTTCTTATATTACCAATTTACTGCACCTGGTACTCAATTAACCATGTTTAATTTCTATTACTTGAGTCCAAATAGTAAATAAAATAGCACTGGTATTTTGAAGGGTCGCTACAAGTTTAACACATCTCCCCTTTTTTCAGATGACTTAATTCTTTTTGGTTCCATGCTCTGAGACTATTGTTCACGTAACTGGAAGTCCTGGCACTGTCAAGGAATTATGATGTGATTGGAATAACAGACTTGGTGGGATAACACACATGACTGGAGCACTGTCATGGATGGATATAAACTGTTCAGGAAGGACAGACAGGGCAGAAAAGGTGGGGGAGCTACATAACTGCTCAGGACTCTGGTATGAAACTGCAGAAAAACCTGAGTCTCTTGAGTAAGTTTAGAAATGTGAGCAACAAGGATGTTGTGTGGGAGTCAGCTATAGATCATCAGACCAGGATGATGAGGTGAACAAGGCTTTCTTCCAGCAACTAACAGAAGTTACTAGATCGCAGGCATGGGAGACTACAATCATCCTGATATCTGTGGGAGAGCAATCCAGCGGTGCACAGACAATCCAGGAAGTTTTTGGAAAGTGTAGGGGACAATTTCCTGGTGGAGGAACCAACTAGGGGCCGAGCTCTTCTTGACCTGCTGCTCACAAACAGGGAAGAATTAGTAGGGGAGGCAAAAGTGGATGGGAACCTGGGAGGCAGTGACCATGAAGTGGTCGAGTTCAGGATCCTAACACAAGGAAGAAAGGAGACCAGCAGAATATGGACCCAGGACTTCAGAAAAGCAGACTTTGACTCCCTCAGGGAACTGATGGGCAGGATCCCCTGGGAGAATAATATGAGAGGGAAAGGAGTCCAGGAGAGCTGGCTGTATTTTAAAGAATCCTTATTGAGGTTGCAGGAACAAACCATCCCAATGTGTAGAAAGAATAGTAAATATGGCAGGCGACCAGCTTGGCTTAACAGTGAAATCCTTGCTGATCTTAAACGCAAAAAAGAAGCTTACAAGAAGTGGAAGACTGGACAAATGACCAGGGAGGAGTATAAAAATATTGCTCAGGCACGCAGGAGTGAAATCAGGAAGGCCAAATCACACTTGGAGTTGCAGCTAGCAAGAGATGTTAAGAGTAACAAGGAGGGTTTCCTTCAGGTATGTTAGCAACAAGAAGAAAGTCAGGGAAAGTCAAGGAAAGTGTGGGCCCCTTACTGAATGAGGGAGGCAATCTAGTGACAGAGGATGTGGAAAAAAGCTAATGTACTCAAAGTTTTTTGCCTCTGTCTTCATGAACAAGGTCAGCACCCAGACTGCTGCACTGGGCAGCACAGCATGGGAGGAGGTGACCAGCCCTCTGTGGAGAAAGAAGTGGTTCAGGACTATTTAGAAAAGCTGGATGAGCACAAGTCCATGGGCCGGATGCACTGCATCCGGAAGGTGCTAAAGGAGTTGGCGGATGTGATTGCATAGCCATTGGCCATTTTCTTTGAAAAATCATGGCGCTCGGGGGAGGTCCCGGATAACTGGAAAAAGGCAAATGTAGTGCCTGTGATGGGTTGGATCACAGAAACCCCCTTGGGAGCTGCCACCTGATGTACCAAGATTACCCCTGCTCCTGTTTTCCCTGCCAGCTCAGGACTCCAGCACCCTGTCTTGCTGAGCCAGACACTCCCATCTGCTCCAACACAGACTTATATACTTACTTTATATAAGTATATAAAGCTTATACAGGGTGAACTCATAAATTGTTTGCCCTCTATAACACTGATAGAGAGATATGCACAGTTGTTTGCTCCCCCAGGTATTAACACATACTCTAAGTTAATTAATAAGGACAAAGTGATTTTATTAAATGCAGAGAATAGGATTTAAGTAGTTCCAAGTAGTAACAGACAGAACAAAGTAAGTCACCAAGTAAAATAAAATAAAATGTGCAAATCTATGTCTAATCAAACTAAATACAGATAAGTTCCTCACCAGTTCCAGAATGCTCCCTTTTACAGGCTAATCTCCTTTTAGCCTGGGTCCAGCAATCACTCACACCCCCTGTAGTTGTCTTTTGTTCCAGTTCCCTTGAAGTATCTTGGGGGGGGGAGAGGGGGGGAGAGGCTCCTTCCTTAGCCAGCTGAAGACAAAATGGAGGGGTCTCCCATGGGTTTAAATAGACTCTCTTGTGGGTGGAGACCCCCCTCTTCCCTCCTATGCAAAGTCCAGCTCCAAGATGGAGTTCTGGAGTCAGCTGGGCAAGTCACATGTCCCTGCATGAATCAGTCTTTACAGGCCGAAGCCATTGTCCACATGGTATCTTGCATGTCTCCAGGAAGACTTCTTATGTGGATTGGAGCATTCCAAGATGCATTGTTCCCCAAGTGTTTCCTGATCAGGTACTTAACCTGGTGAATTCCTTCCTAAAGAAGCTGACCAAATGCCTCACAAAGCTTACTTAGAAATCAAGCAAGCAAACAGCCCATATTCTTAACCTCAAGTAGAAAATGATATATAGTAGACCATAACCTTTACAGAGACCTGTTACATGGCACAGGTAGCACAAAACATATTCCAGTTATATCATACATACATTTATAAGCACTCCCCCCCCCCCCCATAAAGCCTTATGTGGTACACTGTCACAGTGCCCATCTTTAAAAAAGGGAAGGAGGAGGATCCGGGGAACTACAGGCCAGTCAGCCTCACCACAGTCCCTGGAAAAATCATGGAGCAGGAATCCATTCTGAAGCACTTAGAGGAGAGGAAAGTGATCAGGAACAGTCAGCATGGATTCACCAAGGGCAAGTCATGCCTGACTAACCTAATTTCTTTCTATGACAAGATAACTGGTTCTGTGGATGAGGGGAAAGCGGTGGATGTGTTATTCCTTGACTTTAGCAAAGCTAAATACTGTCTCCCACAGTATTCTTGCCAGAAAGTTAAAGAAGTATGGTCTGGATGAATGGCCTATAAGATGGATAGAAAGCTGGCTAGATCATTGGGCTCAACAGGTAATGATCAATGGCTCCATGTCTAGTTGGCAGACGATATCAAGTGGAGTGCCCCAAGGGTTGATCCTGGGGCAGGTTTTGTTCAACATCTTTATTAATGATCTAGAGGATGGTGTGGACTGCACCCTCAGCAAGTTTGCAGATGATACTAAACTGGGAGGAATGGTAGATACGCTGGAGGGTAGGGATAGGAAACAGAGGGACCTAGACAAATTAGAGGATTGGGCCAAAAGAAATCTGATGAGGTTCCACAAGTGCAGAGTCCTACACTTAAGACAGAAGAATCCCATGCAGACTAGGGACCGAGTGGCTACGCAGAAATTTTGCAGAAAAGGACCTAGGGGTTACAGTGGACGAGAAGCTGGATATGAGTCAACAGTGTGCCCTTGTTGCCAAGAAAGCGAACGGCATTTTGGGCTGTATAAGTAGGGGCATTGCCAGCAGATTGAGGGATGTGATCATTCCCCTCTATTCGACATTGGTGAGGCCTGATTTGGAGTTTTGGGCCCCACACTACAAGAAGGATGTGGAAAAATTGGAAAGAGTCCAGCGGAGGGCAACAAAAATAATTAGGGGCTGGAGCACATGACTTATGAGGAGAGGCTGAGGGAACTGGGATTATTTAGTCTGCAGAAGAGAAGAATGAGGGGGTATTTGATAGGATCAACTACCTGAAAAGGGGTTCCAAAGAGGATGAATCTAGACTGTTCTCAGTGGTAGCAGACGACAGATCAAGGAGTAATGGTCTCAAGTTGCAATGGGGGAGGTTTAGGTTGGATATTAGGAAAAACTTTTTCACTGGTAGGGTGGTGAAGCACTAGAATGGGTTACCTAGGGATGGGGTGGGATCTTCTTCCTTAGAGGTTTTTACGGTCAGGCTTGACAAAGCCCTGGCTGGGATGATTTAGTTAGGGATTGGTCCTGCTTCGAGCAGGGGGTTGGACAAAATGACCTCCTGAGGTCCCTTCCAACCCTGATAGTCTATGATTCATGCTAATATCTCAACTCAATTAAAAACCATAGTTCACCCAAATCTAATGTGAGCCTATATTCCTATACCCTCCTTTTTTCCACACTTACTAAGGAGTTACCAATTTGTTGGTTCTTCTATTCTCTGGACAATCCCATTTTACTGTCATGTTTTGCAGCTCTTTGTCTAACCTCTTTCTTAAAGCTGTAGAACTTTTCATGTAGAATGTACCATGGGTTCTGCATTTTGTCTTAATCTTATCTTATATGTTAGTGGGAGGCACCCATTTCCTCTGGCTACGTCTTGATATAATGCTATTAATACTTTCATATTTGGTTCTCTGTTCTCTTTCTGTGTCTCTCTGATATACAACCTCTTAATGAGAGCAAGCACCTCCCATGTGTGTAGGCATGAGACAGGTTGTTTCCCTCTGTGTCCCACCACAAAACTCTTATTATTTATTCTAAGTCTCATTGTGCACTCCCCCAACACTGGAATTGTTCCTCCATTATAGTCTTTCACTGTCACTTTTGCCTCTTCCATTTTCTTACCTCCATTTCTGCTTCTGTTATTACATTTACTTATGCACCAGTATCTATCTTGTATGTCACATCAGTGCCATTTTTACTGATTTTGAGTCTTTTGAGTTGTCTGCCTTCTTTGTTAGTGTGCTTAAGAACAACTTTTCCTCTTCAGTCGATGAATCCCTTTCTATACTTTCCTACTTTCTCTGCACATTTTAGCATAATGCTTGTGTTTAGTACTGTCTCTATATATTTGCCTGAATGCTGGACATTTCCTATATTCATGCTTGTTGTCACATCATTGGCATTGTTTACGGCTTTCTGTTCTTCTGTCCTTGGCTGGTTTAATTTCTGTGATTTTTTTTTTCCTTGATGGTTTAGATATCATACCGATAGTCACGTACTCTAGGCTTTTTATTCATGTTTCTGTTAGGTCTGCTGCTTGCATATCCATATTCCCCTTTCTAGCATCAGATCCACCTGCCTTAGTAATTGTTCATGGACTCTTTTATTGTGATACACTCACCAGGACAATCTGTTCTTTAATGGTTTTCCATATTCACAGGACTGATGATTTAGTTTTTGGTCCATGACAAACTCTTCTACTGTTTCTCCTTCCTTTTGTGTTCTCATTCTGTACACATATCTCGCATAAGTGACATTTTTTCTAAGGACAAAATGAGCCTCAAACATTTTCATTATTTCTGCAACATTTTCCTCTTTCCCCAACACTATGTATGGAATACATTGCATACAACTAGGGCTTCTGTACCTGCCCTGGTTACGAGCAGAATAATTTTTTGCTCATCTTCCAATTTATTTGCCACTGTGACTTTCGTATACAGATCAAATTGCTGTTTGAACCATTTCCAGCCATATTCAGTATTTCCACTCATAGGGCACTGACTTTTGTTTTTGCCGGTGGGTGCTTTCCACCTTATGGTTTCACTGTGTGTCATGTATGTGCTCCTGTCACCCACTGGTGGCTCGTAGGTACTTAGCACTCCCTTTTCTTTTGGTGGGTGCTTGAGCCCCAGAGCACCCATGGAGTCAATGCCTATGTTTCCCCTGATTCTAAGGGCTGATAGGATAGTTGCATGCAGTTGCAAAGTCTCTATATCTACCATTTCAATATTACTTATCCCACTGCGTCTTCTAGCAACAAACTTCTGGTAACTTGTAGTATTTTTATGATGAGCAGACTGGTGTCAGGATAAAACCTTTTATTATGAACAGGAATTATGTACAGAAATGAGAACACTTCATACTGCTCAATGTAGTTGCAGCCTGCAACTGCCTTGTCCTAGACATCTTTGTTTCTTCCCCCAGTGGAAAGTGTCCCAGGTAACCCAAAGACTCCATCTAGAGAATGTACAGGAGGTATAGCATTTCTACACTTTCTAGAGTATTTATTCTATAGCACATGGACTACATATGCCAGGATGCACTGAGGTCCCACCTCTGGCTGAACTGTTCTGATGAATCATGGGAGATATATGGTTTCTGTTCCCCTTCAAGAAGGGGAACTACAAAAAATGAAGAAGCTTGTTAAACAGAAATTAAAAGGAACAGTCATAAGAGTGAAATAGCTGCATAGAAAAATTTAAAAACACCATAATACAGGCTCAAATTAAATGTGTGCCCTAAATTATAAATTTTATTTGAGCCTCTATTATGGTGGGCTTTTTTTCTAAAGTAAGAGGACCAACATAAAAAAGACACCCTGGATAAGCAACAGCTTAAAAGACTCAGTTAGATGTAAAAAGGCATCCTTTAAAAAATGGAAATCAAATCCTACTGAGGAAAAGGAACATAAACTTTGGCAAGTCAAATGTAAAAAAGAAAAAAAAGACTGAGGATTACTGTAATTAGCAAAAGATACAGAAACAACATTTTTTTAAAGTACATTCACAACCACAAAGCCTGCCAAACAATCAGTGGGACCACTAGACAATTGAGGTGCTAAAGGAGCAATCAAGGAAGACCAGGCCATTGCAGAGAACTAAAGGAATTCTTTGCATCAATCTTCACTACAAAGGATGTGAGGGAGATTCCCACATCTGAGCCATTCATTTTAGTTGACAAAGCAGACGAACTGTCCAGGATTGAGGTGTCAATAGAGGTGGCTTGGGAACAAATTGAAAAATTGAACAGTAATAAGTCACTAGGACCAGAAGATATTCACCCTTGAGTTCTGAAGGAACTCAAATATAAAATTGCAAAACTAATAACTAATAAATGTGGAATGTAACCTATTGCTTAAACCAGCTTCTGTACCAGATGACTGGAGAATAGCTAATGTGACGTCAACTTTTAAAAAAGGCTCCAGAGTGAACCTGGCAACTACACGCCGGTAACCTGACTCAGTACCAGAAAAATTGGCTGAAACTATGGTGAAGAATAGAATTATCAGATACATAGATGAACATGATTTGTTGGGAAAGAGTCAACATGGCTTTTAAAGGGAAATCATACCTCTACGATCTATAAGAATTCTTTCAGGGGATCAACAATCATGTGGACAAGAAAGCTTTGAGGTCCCTCACCAAAGACTCTTAAGCAAAGTAAGCAATTATGGGATAAGGGGGCAAGTCCTCCCATGGATAAGTAAGTAGTTAAATGACAGGAAACAAAGGATAGGAATAAAAGGCCAGTTTTCAGAACGGACAGAGGTAAATAATGGGGTCCTGAAGGGAACAGTACTAGGATCAGTGTTGTTCAAAACATTCATGGATTATCTGGAAAAAGGGGTGAACAGTGTTGTGGCAAAGTTTGCAGATGATACAAAAGTACTCAAGATAGTTAAGTCCAAAGCTTACTTCGAAGAGTTTCAAAGGGATCTCACAAAATTAACTCATTAGGCAACAAAATGGCAGATGAAATTCAGTGTTAATAAATGCAAAGTAATGAACATTGGAAAACTTAATCCAACTATACATAAAATATGGTGGGATCTAAATTAGCTGTTGCCACCAAAGAAAGATTTTGGAGTCATTGTGGACAGTTCTCTGAAAACATCTTGACTTCCACTGCATGTTGAACAGATAACAATGTTAGGGAAGGGATAGATAATAAGACAGTAAATATCATAATGCTGCTATGTAAATCCATAGTATTCCCACACCTTGAATATTGGGTGCAGGTCTGGTCACCCCATCTCAAAAGACATATTAAATATGGAAAAGGTACATAAAAGGGCAACAAAAATTATTACAGGTATGGAACAGCTTCTATATCAGTTGAGATTAAAAAGACTTGGACTGAGAGCTTGAAAAATAAATGACTAAGTGGGGATATGATAGAGATCTATAAAATCATGAATGGTGTGGAGAAAGTGAATAAGGAAGTGTTATTTACTCTGTCATATTACACAAGAAGCAGGGGTCACCCAATGCAATCAATAGGCAGCATGTTTAAAAAAAACAAAAGGAAGTACTTCTTCACCCAGCATGCAGTCAACCCATGGAACTTGTTACCATGTGATGTTGTGAAAGCCAAAACTATAACTGGGTTAAAAAAAAAGAATTAGATAAATTCATGCAGGATAGGTCCATCAATGGCTATTAGCCAAGATGGTCAGTGATGCAGCCCCATTTTCTGGATGTTCCCTATGTGTTGACTGCCAGATGCTGGGACTGGATGACAGAGGATGGATCACGCAATAATTGCCCTGTTCTGTTCATTCCCTCTGAAGCATCTGGCATTAGCCACTGTCAGAAAATAGGATATTAGGCTAGATGGACCCCTGGTCTGACCCAGAATGGCTGTTCTTATATCACAGGAGAGAACAAGGGTATGAGGCACCTTAGCGTCAGCTCCCATGAGGTACTGCAATGACTCAGGAAGGCACAGTTTAATACTGAACTGATTCAAAATTAAACATTTTGACATTTCTATAGCACAATGTTCACATCTTTACATTCTGCAAAAAGTTATATTGACTTTTCATCCAATCATGGATGGCAATAAAATTCAAAATATCAAAACGTTCCATGAGATGGAAATTTTGATTTTTTTTTATCAGCTCTCGAGAGCACATTTTTCAAATGCACTGTGGTCACAGACACCTGACAGGGCCTGATTCTCTCCTGCCATACACAGTATGTTTATGTACATTTAAACCTGTGGAAAGTAGGTGTAAAAAATGCTAGTAAATTGCAATTGGTCTTACAGGACACTCACTTTCCCTGGGAGTAAGTGACCACACACAAGTGCAGTTCATTGGGGAATTAGACTAACTCTCTCTAATTTTAAATTCAGTCCTTCCTGGCTCTCAAATCTGTTTGATGTTTTGTTGAACAGTAGCTATTAGGAGAAAAATCTGTAACCTAATCCTAGCAAACAGAAACAAGGATAGAATTTTTAAAGGAAGATTACTGCTGTTCCTTAATTGATAGTTATTACAATGATGTGACTTGACGGGAAAAGCATTCTGTATCAAATCCTAGGTGTCACTGCAAAGCAGTTTTCTGTGAATGCTGCCTGCATATTAATTATGATGCAGTGTTCATCTTAGTCAAATATTCTTGTCCTTTCAAAGAAAGTGAAAAAAGAACTGAATGTGAGTATAGGCATCAGTGATTCTGAACAAAACTGCGGAAACCGCCCCTGGACCTGGAAGGGTTGTAGTGACTAATGACAAGAGTGACAAAACTGTGGAAGAACTGATTAGCAAATCCCTTGTTGCAAAGTTCTCCATCCAAATCAAGCCATGTTCTCAAGCAGTTTTGCAAGGAGGATTCAAGGATAGAGGAAAAAATCAAGATTCAAACAGTAGGTGTATTCAAGCAAGCTTGCTTTCTATTTTTTTTTTTTTTTTTTTTTTGCTCTCGTCTTGTGAAACATTATGGCAGCTGATCTACCTCTGTGGATGTTTAGCAGTCAACAGGAAATAAAATGATTTTCAGCTAAAAAGCAAAGGCTGCTTTCACAAAAAAAGAACAAGAGAATTGGAAGAAACCTGTTTGGGAACCTGAAGGTTCAGGAGCCCATAGTTTGAAATCACAAATACCATTGATATAATTTAAATCCTTGATTCTACTTGAAAAAAACTCTGTGAAAGTTTTCAAATGCATTTCAAAATAACTATAGCAACTGCATTGAGATTTTGACTGCTCTGGTAATAATGAGACATAAAAAGAGTGGGAAAAATTTAGAGCAGGTATTAAAACTAAGGAGATAGGTGCCTACATTCCCCTTGTGAATCTAACTACTCCTTCAATCCACTATTTAGGCAGCCCTGGCATTCACAAACCATTCCTCATGTGCCACCTAACCATGGAGGTGCCTAACGTCCCAGGCACAGTCACCTAAGAACTGACTTATCTGAGCCTCTTGGCATCTAACTCATGCCTAAGTCCCAATGAGATTCACAAACTGGGAGTTCCCCAACCTATCTCGCCTGTAGGGCCCACTCCAATAGGTATGCTCAGAATATGCCTAACTTCCCCCCCACCCCTTCATAAAAGACAGCCAAGGAGGATGTTATGGGGATGGTCTTCCCTTATACCAAATAGCCCAGGGTTTACAACTTCCTACCTGGAAGTAAGGATACCTGCATTCCAGTCCCTGCTCCCATTAATATTGAAGTACTTCACACAAATTGGAACAGCTTCAACAGGAGAGATTGAGAGCATCCCACCCTAGAATACCCGTTAGCCCAGGTGTTAGGGCACTCAGGTCAGAGGTGGGAGAGCTGGGTTCAGAACCATGCTCCAAATTATCCTGAGAGAAGCACCCAAGCCAGGTCTGCCCTAACTCTACACAAGCTGTGAATCTTGTGTAGAGAGAGGCACCTACCTCTGGCACAGATTTAGGCACCTAACTACCTTTCAGGTGCAGGGCGTAGGCCTCACCCCTCTCTTTGACTTTCCTACTGCTAGTTTAGGCAGCTGTCCTCTCAGTTCGCTGGCTTCTTTGAATCCCTTTCTTAGGCATCCAACTCTCCACATCCATTGTATGCAGAGCCTGGGGTGCTTAACCTGGAGTGGTGAATTCCACTAGGCAGCAGGGCACCTAATAATGAATCAAGCTTTGTGAATCTATTCCAATGTGTCCAAGTGATAGCCTGATATTGTAGTCAGAAGAGGAGATAGAGTGTTTGAGCAAACAGAGCAAAGCACCTATTTTTCTATCACCTTTCAACTCTCCAGACTCCAGAATGTGAAAAAATGCAGCTGTCTATTTTCACACATACACAAAAGTGGGACCATACCTCTTTGGACCTCTAGCAACTCCAGTGGCTCCCCATTCAATTCAAGATTCTATTCAAAACTACCCATCATCCTTGTTCCAAGTATCTCAAATTGTGGAGCATTTTTACTTTGAAGACTCAAACACTAACACCATGGTCCTGTAAATACTTATACATGTGCTTATCTTTACCACTGAAAGTATTTCCACCTTATGGTAGTAAAATTAAACATATGCATAAGTGTTTACAGGATCTGGGCCCTTGTCCTGCCAATAGAGATTTCTGAAGTTCTATTCTATTAGTTTTGATAGAATATAAAAAAAAAATCAAAGGAAACCATGATCTAGTGACTGTCCAAATTAAACAACTTTAAACTAGGTTCAAGGTTGGTATACAGAGATCTCAGCCTGCTTAGTACCATGGCAAACACATAAAAAAATATGCCACAGTTTTATAGTCTACAACCTAAACCCTGTGAGCCCAACTCAGCTGACAAGGGCCAGCCCTGGGTGTTTAATTGGTGTATAGACATACCCTGAGTGTTCAACACAGCCACATTTTTTCTTCCAGTTCCACATACATCTTTGTACATCTCCCCCAGATACGCTATGTCAAAAAGTGCATATAACTGTCTCTCCTTAATTCTTGGACAGAGTGGAAGGCTTTCAGCAGAGTCTGGAAGCTGCTCCTAGGAGAAGGGAGGCTGGTAGAAGATGCATAATTCTCAAAATACAGGGAAACTTTTTTTTTTTGGTTGTTGTTTTTTAAACCTCTCATTGCTAAGGAATTCCCTTAAAGTTGGGGTTCCAAATAAATATGCTTATCTAGGACTCATTGGAGCCATGCTGATTAGGAGCTGAGGAGAGGAACATTTGTTTTGAACTTTTCTTCCGGTGCTTCAGAGCTAGTGCATTGGTGATAGAAGCTCCAGGCAAATGGCCCATTCCACCTGGCAGCAAATCCCAATGATCTCTCCCCTGCTCTTCCAGCCAAAGGATGTGCAAGCTCTACTGCCCTTTCTCCCCCCACCACCACTAATGAAAGATGTCTGAGGAAACTCAGGGTGAGTCCTGCTGATTTTCCCTTCTCACAACACCCTCTGCTGTGAGTCTTTACAAAGGAGGAATGATCAATCCTCTCATACCTTTAAATAACAGGTCACCAGGAATATTTTGACTGTGATAAGAGCCTGAATCCTCGCTAATCAAAACATGATAGACAGTGCCTCTAGTATATGCAATTTCAAATCTCTTTTCACTTTCTGCTAATAACTATGCATAGTGTGGTTTTGATAATCACATTAGTTTCAATCTCCAAAAAATGAAGCCTTCCCACAAACAAATGCAAGTTACTTGGCCTTTAGTCCCATGTTCTCTGCCCCCCTCCCCCCCCCCGCGCCTTTTTTTTATTCCTAGTGTTGATACACTCTGTAGGTGAAATCCTGGCTTCACTTAAATCAATGGGAGTTTTGCCATTTACTTTAATTTCACCTTCCATTTGTTTTACTCTTGTTTTCCTTTGATATTGTCAAATCCAATGTGTATTGCAAACTAGATGATGTATTAATTACGACATCTATTACCAATATTAAAACCGCTTTCCTACTCATAGTGTGTATAGTTATTGTACCACTTCCAGACAACATATTTATAGGGTTACTTATTCCTTTGTTAGTTCCATCTGAGCTATACTCACCAGTAGATCCTCTTCCTCTCCATGGCCCACTATATGTGTGTGTGTGTGTGTGTTGTGCAGGACATTTGTCCTCATACTCTGCCTACAAAACCCCATGCCTATGAATTCACATAAAGGCAAGGCAGAATCAGATCCTTTATTTTCACATGTTTAGATGAAGAGTAGGGCTAAGGGAGAATGGTCAGTAGGCATAGGCAAATTGTGGGGAAGCAGCTGGAAGATATGATGAGTCTCATGGAGAAAGCCAGAGGAATTATTTTTGTGGTGGTATGGGGGGAAAAGAGGAGGGAATGAGGTAGGGTACTTTGCTTAACTTAGTCAATTGGTATATTAATTGGTAAAGATGTGAGTACAATTTGATTTAAAGAAAGAAAGGTAGCTTGAGCTATTTATAGGAATAGGTTCACTTCTTACCATAATGGCACTGATTTAGCAAAGTACTCAAGACCATAGTTTAAACTTTAAATATGTAAGTTACATCCAATAAAGTCAAACAGATTAAGGGAAATGTAGGACAGTGAGACCAGCCATGTGCTTAAAGTTATGCAAGTACCTAAGTATTTTGCTGAATCAGGGCAAAGATGGTTCATTTACCTTAAATAGGCAGATAAATACATGTTTGAAAGTACTGTATCTGTATTTCCCTTAATCTGGTAAACCAATCTCTTAATTAATGGAAGAAAGTTTGGCTTGGAAGTTTAAATCCTCTTGTGGTACTTTCTAATTCAGGGGGAAAGAAATAATATACTTGCATTTTTTTTTCTACTGAGCAAAACATCTGGAATTATGCTAGAGAGGAATGAGATCATATCAGTCTGAGCCTGTTATTCACTTTCTTGAGTATCATCTCTTTCATTTAAATTAGGAACAATATATATTCTTTTCAAAAAGCATACGCAGTTGCATGACTGCACATATTTTTAATTTTGAAGGATTTGTAAAGAAATTAAATTTACAACAAAAAAAATTGATCCACATATCCATGAAGGTATACTATGTTATTCATAATATCCCAGAGCAAGAAAAAAAAGTCTAGTTGTTATTTCCTAAGCAAGAAAAATGTGTAAGGATTGTGAACTCTTACAGATCATCAACTAATGTAAATTAGCATAGCTCCATTGAAGTCAAGCCTGCTAGAATCACCAGACTTATAAATCTAAGTAATATAGATGACACTAGTTTTATGAAAAGTATTATTTTTTAATTTGCTTTCTAGCTGATAACTGAATAGTCAGTATCGTATTAAATCTTCAGAAACTCCAGCAGAGACCATAGAGAAACACATAATCTGATTTTGCATTGAGGAAGACCTGGGGGAAATACCATAAATTCTCCTTTACTAAGATAAAGTAATTAGTTTCATACTTATGAAGAGAGGACAGAGGGAGAGTTGTTAAATGTTTACCATTCAAAACCTACTGCTTCAATTTAGCAATTTGATATTGTTGCTAAAAGATTTATTATGTCCAGCTTTTAGTCTTGTTGCACTTAGTTTTGTGTGATTTCCCTCCCCCCCAACTCCTCCGAGATATAGAAGTCAGAAATGTAAACTTGAAATATCACTAATGTCAGTTTTACTTATGGATAAGAAGAGAATGAACAAACAAACAAACTTTCTCAAAGGAAGAAGCAATTTTTTTACCCTCATATTATCGAAGAAGGTTTTATGTTTTGCATCAGAGATCCAGGAGGTGGCAAAATTTTCTGGCAGACTGAAACACAAAATAAAACCACAATTATAGGGCTCAATCCTGCAAAGCCTTTTTCTTGAGGATAATCATGTGAGTAGTCCAGTTAAAGTTAATGAGGACTATTTTCATGAGTGAGGCTATGTAGGACTGGGTTCTCATTGACGTTATAGCTGGTAGAAATTGGACAAAAATCACAAAAATGTTTGAAATTTTCACACACACACACACACACACACACAAACACACACATGAGCCCCTTGTACTTCATGATAAAGCTTGACAAATTCTGTAGCAAGGCTTTCTGTGCAAGGTTTGTGTGGCACTCTAGCACAACAACTTGAAATACCATGGCAGATTCCCGTAAATTCAGTAGTGGAGGGTTGGTTCTCTATTTGTCATTTTCAACTGAATTAAACATGACATAGAAAAAAGACTACCAATTAATAGGGTATATAATACCCATTTGGGTCTCCAGTCCATCTAGGGAAGAAAGTGATCCCAGGAAAGACACCCGTGTTCCATAAGTAGGACTTGTCCTCTTAAACATGCTTTAGGACTTTGCATGCAAATCTCTCAATTTATAGAATAACAGGATTATTTTCCATTTTCTCAATTATCACTGGTATCCTCACAACCTAGCAAATGAACAGGCAGGGAAGGAGACTGTAAGCCCTCACAGTTGACTGAACTAATTAAACGCCAAACAGTGCTATTGACATTTGCTCTGAACTATAAAGATCCATTACTGGTCTTAGCAGTGATTTCTCTTGGAAGCTATTTAATTCTTTGCTTGTGATTTGAAGTTACTTAGGGATGTTTATGATGAGTCTTTGTACCTCAGAGATTTTTATGTTGACTCCCATTTTGGGTTCTGTTTTCACAGCTCTCTCTCTCTATGGAAGTTAGGAGAGAAACAAAATGCAGGAGGATATAAGAAGCTAATGGAGTGGCTACGTCTGCAACTCAAGGGCAAAATGTTTGTTTTAGAAACAGGTGACCCATGTTTTAGCTTCTGCAGTGACTTTTCCATAATTAATGAGTTGATTAATTGTGTGTGCATGGTAAATGATGGTGTCTGGATTCTGATTACTGACCCATACATGACTCCAAAAACATGACAAACATAAAAAAAAATCAATTACAAGGTCCAGATGCTGTGTGTTGCTTGTGTAAAATGTTTCAGGTAGGAAGGTTGCATATTAATAGCATAATCTAAACTCAGCTGACACTTTAGGAAATGAAATTTTTTGAGAGGAAAAAACTGTAGCAGTGAAAATATTTGCAAAAAACACCAAAAGACAATTGTAACAAGATTTTTTATTTGTCTTCTCTTCACTAATGTTTAATATTGAAAAACCCCTTCATAAGATATTTTGATCCTTTAGTGTGTTGAGTGATCTGCCACTAGAGGATATTATTCTAATACCTGTGGGCTTGTATAATTGTCTGATGCAAGAAGCCTGAGCCTACTAAACTGGAGAAGGACAAGATTTTGCTCTTATACAAAAGAGCTTATTACAAAGGACACTATTTATAGTGTGATATTTTATGACAGCTGTTTCAATCACTATGGTAAGGCACCTTTCCTGGCTCGATATCTTATAACTTTGTGTATTGTCCCGGCAAGTATAAAATTGAGATATTGCCCAACATGCTGCTAAGACAAATTTTCCAAATTTTCTATTTCTTGAAAGAACAGGACTGAAAGAAGATCAACTTCTTGCCCTAGACATAAGCTTGTATTCCCATTGAACTCCTTATTAGTTCCAAATGTATAAAAGAGTAACATTTTCATAGAAAGTTAAATTGCAACTTTAGTAATTAATAATAACAAAATACTTATTTCTTATATAGTAATCAGTAGATCTCAAAGCACTTCACATTCTTTAATGTATTTAGCCTCACAACATCCCTGTGAAGTAGGGAAGTATCATTATCCCTATTTTACAGATTTAAATCTTAGGTACAGAGAGTTATTTGCTCAAGATCCCACAGGAAATCTAGGAAAGAGAAGGGAATTTAAACCAGGCCTCCTATGTCCTAGTCCATTTCCCCAACCACTGAGCCATCCTTCTTGCTATAACTGAGTTTGGGATTCAGGACAAAATTTAATGTATGGAGATTAGAATTTTCCCATATAATCAGTGTCACTTGAATCTTAGAAGGCTGACTTCCATGTTTGTTCCAAACTCATTCTGTAGTGAGGGCAAACTGCCTTTTCAGTTGTGATCAGTAGCCTGGAAGAACAAGCTATGTAGGGCAATTAAAAAATAACTATTTCCTAGTCATATTTTCTCTTCCATTCACCCATTTTCCTCATTTAGTCTTTCCATTCTCCCTCCCTCATTATTAACACACAACTTCCTCTTACCCTCCTCTACCTCTCTCTCTTATACTTCTGTTCGTTCTCCATGCCTTCACTTTGTCAATCACCTACCGACAAACTTCTATGAAACTCCTCAAAAGACATTTTGCATGATTTTTTTTCTGATTCAGTCTGCCTCCTTGTGTAATAATTATATATTAATAATATTTGGAAATTTCTTAACATCTCCCATCTGAGGCTCTTAAGATGCTTCCACCTACATGTCAAGACTCAGATTTTTAATGACAGGTTTCAGAGTAGCAGCCGTGTTAGTCTGTATCCACAAAAAGAAGAACAGGAGTACTTGTGGCACCTTAGAGACTAACAAATTTATTAGAGCATAAGCTTTCGTGGACTACAGCCCACTTCTTCGGATGCATCCGAAGTCTCTAAGGTGCCATAAGTACTCCTGTTCTTCTTTTTATAGATTTTTAAGGCCAGAATGGGCCACCATGATCATTTAGTCTGACCTGCACATTACAGGTTACAGAATCACACACATCCACTCTGTAGTAGACCCATAACCTCTGGCTGAGTTACTGAAGTCCTAAAATCTTGATGTAATGACTTCAAGTTACAGAGAATCCATCATTTACTTTAGTTCAAACCAGCAGGTGACCTGTGCTCCTGAGGAAAGTAATCCCTCCCACCGCCAAAGGGGTGGATTCCTTCCGAATCCCAAACATGGCAGTCAGCTAGATCCTGAACATGTGGGTGAGACCCACCAACAAGGCACCTAGGAAAGAAGTCTCTGTAGTAGCTCAGAGCTCTCCCCATTTAGTGCCCCATCTCCTTAGTAGCTAGGATATTGACCTTCAGGGGAAACCTCACTTATTCCCTTCAATTCTGATTATGAGTAACATTTTAGCAGGGATGAGTAACAGCTAGGGAAATTGGGTGATTGTCAGTTCAGATGAGTGATACATGGCAGGAATGCCAGTAAGTGTGTGTGTGTGTGTGTGTGTGTGTGGGTGGGGGGGGGGGTATTAGCAGGAGACAACTGGTAATCAATGTTTGGTGGTTTCCCCCAGCAGGGGGACAGGAAAATATGAGGCAGCTCAAAGCCCAGTATTAGCTCTTCCACTGCTTTTCTTCCTCTGATCCAGTTTCGATTTAAAGAGTAGAGCAGCAGTGATTGGCCAGCAGGCCGCCTTACATTATCACACTGAAATTTATGAATTGGATGGATGTAAACATTGACTGGATCCAACTTGAGGGAACATAACTTTTGCACTTGGTTATAAAAATCATAGTCATTTGGACAAGCAGCTCCAAGAGACATTAAATACTATTGTTCACAAAGCCAGAGAGATCTGTTACTAAAAATAAAACATTTAAAGGAAGCTATTTCTAGCAGTATTGCTTTCTTTATTTTCAATATTTATGTTTATACTTGACAGCATGGACCACTGATTTGATCCAGTTTGTAAGTTTCTAAGATCTTATGTTCTATTTTTACCAGAATTCAGGAACACAAGAAATTCCAGACCAATGGTTCCTATTTCTAGAGTTACAGTCTAAACTAGAGAACTAGAGCAGAAAGCTAACCGAAATAAAGGTATAAGGAAAGGGTAAAACAAATAAATAGGAACCATATCCCTTTTTTAATCTCCATCTAGCCCAATACCTTGCTTCCAGTATCAGATATGTTGGTGGAAGTTCATTGCACCTCTGAAGATCAGGCCACTTTTATTTAGTGCCTAAATATGAATTTAGCTGCCTAGCCTTAGACACCCAGGTCTGAAAATGTTGCGGGTTATGGAGCTTGTCTTCTTAGTATCTCTAAAGTACTTTTGGTGCTATACAATAACTATGATAGATAATAATCATGGTGGAGTGATGAAGCCTTTGGTTGTGTACATGCCATGAATAACTAAGTTGGAACTCATTAGCCTGTTGTAAATATGTTCAGGTACTTTGTAAAAGTAATTTATACTCCGGGATGAGGTAAGTTAGACTAGAAGCCCACATTTTTCAGTGGTTTGAGGGACTTGAATTTGGCCTTGTGCCTTAAAACAAGCCTGAGGCATGCCATTATTAGCATAACTCTCATCCTCTGTACCTGCTTACAAATACATCCAGTAGGATAAAAGATTTAAAAACAAACAAACACCATTTTTATTATTTTATAAATCTAAAATAAGAATTCTTATTAAATTTGATGTATTATGTGGATGGCATGTCACACCTGGTTACGTTGGCTGTCATATTACATTGCATTCTTCAACATGTTACGATAACTGAGTCTGACAGTTTGGAACATTTCATGCCTTAAACGCCTCAAAATGAAGGTAAATTCTTTATAACATCAGGCAGAAAATTCTAATCTCTTCCTGGCTATGCTATAAAAGTCAAGTGAATAATCTTAAGTGAACTTAGAAAAAAAAAAAAAAAAGGCTGCATCCCTAAAGCAATGCTGGTGCCATGCTTTAATCAAACAAATTAGATAGGTAAGGGGTCTAGTTTCCACAATTCAAAATAATTGTAGAAAAGTTCATTCAGACATAACAGGTTTATTTGGGTCCTGTTGAATATCCTACTTTGAAACAGCCTATGATAGGTTTCATCATCATCAACAGATTCTCATTTATTTTCCTTGGGCTTTTCATGCAATTTTTCTGTACACATTAGTTCCAAATCCTTGCTGCAAGATATTTCTATTCAGCTAAGTAAACTGACTGCATTTAGAGGAATATTAGTTTAGAAAGGTCATCCTGAGAATCAGAATAAATTAAGAATGGCAGTACTAACTATCTGTTGTGACACTATTACAAAACAGGGAAGTGTTTGTACTGGCCAAAGGCTTAGCCTGGGAAAATACTAGTATATAATATAATTTGTTGCACTACAAATCCCCTAAAAGTCTCCAATGGAACTTGGAAGGTTTGAACTTTTTCACAAACAAGTTTTGTTAACAAAGAGGTTGATTTAACCTTTGCTCTTACTAAAACATAGAAACACTAATAAATGTGGCGGAAATTCCTATAGAAAGCAGAATTGGGTCCAAATCCTAAAATATTTTGGATTTTGGCAATACCTGGATTTGAGGACCCAGAGCTAAGCCTCACTCAAAGAGTTTTACTCTGGATCTGAATCATGGTAACTTCAAAAGGAACAAATAAGGTGAACACATGTATCATATATCATGTGTTTAACAAAAGAACTCTAATATCATCAGTAAATGAAGTCCACACAACCCTCCAGCCTTGTTCACTTAGTACCAAGACTGATGTACTTTCTTTCCTTTGAGATAAAGGCCAATTCTTGCATGTGAGGCAAGCTCTAGTGTCAACACACAACTCCCTAAACCTATCTCCTCACCATGAGGTCATGTTCTGTATGGACCTTCTATAATCTGCAGCAACAGCTGCAGTATACAACTTCTGCATCCAGCCCACACCACGTAGTCCTTTCTGAGTGACACACCCTTTCTCCAATGGGAAGACAAGTGAGGAGAAATACCTGGGATTTCTTGTCAACTCTCTAACTAGTCAGTGCTCTCAGGAAGAAAGAAGTCAGCTCCTTCACAGCCATGCTGCTGATATGGGGAATATGGGCTCCATAATTGAAAAGCAAAAATACTAGTCAGATTCTTGGCTGAGTTAATGCCACTTTACACCACTCCCATGGCATACACCTGCCTTAAACGTTGATTACACACAAATGATAGGTGGTGTTCAATGATCACTCAGTGCTTGCAAGAGCTTTACTTTGTTCTGTATGTGGGTCCAGCTAGCTATGCCTAACAAGAACTACACAGCACCTCTCCCAGACTGTGTCTGGGTAGCTCTGCCATTTTAAAGGCACAGCCTCCAATACCATCGTAGCAACACAGTGTGTGCATTTTTTTCAAGTTGCTCCACAGCTGGAAAGGTAGCCTGAGTGGCTAACCCTCCTCCAATATGTCAAGCATCCATGCACTTGTCCTCCAAGTATAGCATCAGAGCTCATGTATTTAATCCTTTCAGCTGTTCACTTACATTGCTGGACTGTGTACTGCTCCTGCCCTAACTAGACTCAAGGTGCTCAACCTATTTAGCCTAACAAATAAAATATTAAGGGGTGATTGAATACAGTCTATAAGTACCTACATGGAGAACAAATTTTATTCACTCTTCAATCTAGCAGAGAAAGGTATAACATGATCTACTAGCTGGAAGTTGACACTAAGCAAATTCAGACTGGAAATAAAGCTTAATTTTTTTAACAGCAATTTACCCATGGTCATGATTAATTCTCTATTACTGACAATTTTATATCAGAATTGGATGTTTTTCTAAAGCATATGATCTAGGAATTATTTCGGTGATGTTCTAGGGTCTGTGCTATCCAGGAAATCAGACTAGATGGCCCCTTCTGACTTATAACAGTCAGTATTTTAAAGTATCAGAGCATGTATGATAAGCTCCATGTATAATGAGACTTGCACTATTTTTATTTGTTTTACCCTTTCCTTATACCTTTATTTAGGTTAGCTTTCTGCTCTAGTTCTCTAGTTTAGACTGTAACTCTAGAAATAGGAACCATATCTCTTTTTTTAATCTCCAAAAAGCTCTATGCAAAGCTATGGCACTGCATAAACATTTATTCATATTATGAATTACTGCAACATCACCTCCACCACCACCTCATGTGACATAATACTTTCATGTTATTTCTTTTCATGAATTATGAGTTCATGAGCAAGATTCTGATCTCTGTTGCTCAGTATAAATGTGGAATAACTTTACTGAAGCCAATGGAGTTACTTCAAATTTACACTGGTATCACAGAGATCGGAGTCCCAGACCAAACTAAAAGTACCACAGGGGAACCTAACAGACATCTACGTTGGCAATATCAGTAGAAAGGTTAATGATTGGAAATGGAGTGTGCAAAACCTTCTCTCCGCCCCCCAAAATGGTCCCTGTTAAGTCCAGTTTGAGGTAGGGTAATGCTAGAAGGCTTTGCACTGGTGCTACCCATGCCAATCCTATTTTTTTTAAATGATAACTTCATTTCATAGAGTTGTCAGTCCAGCACCCTTCATGAGCATTTAATTTTGTTTTTAAAAACTGAAGTGTCATTTGGTAATTTTTTTAAAATACAAGTATCTACATATTCCTTTATCTTTGTGCATCTGGATAATCTGGATATTTAAGTGGATATTTAAGTGAATCTGGCCAAGGATGTCAAGCTAATTTTGGAATCCTCTCATAACGGCAGACAACAGATGGTAAATGAAACAAGAATGGGAGAACGTATTAAAATACATTATAAAACCATTCAAGTTTGTCAATTTGAAACTTTGTTATAGAACCAAATATATCCAGGCATGACTTACTTTATACATCAACTTCAAGTCCAGAGACCAATAACAAGTGTCGCAGATCTTCACATTGACATCAGGAGAACAGAATGTTGTCAATTTTAACCTGCTTCTTTATAATCAAATAGATAAATGGCCCAGCTCTTGTGCCACCAATAAAGTGCTTCTGGTGAGTACCAGGTCATTGATTTCCCTACCTGCTAATCAGTGGTTTCTCCATGAAGTTTGCAGAAAGCCTCATTATCTAATGGCACTGAAAATGAGGCAACGGACTTCATTATTGCTGAAGTCAACAGTGGAGAAACTATTACAATTAAATGGAATAATGTTATTACAGCACAGGAAGCTGTCTGATGAGTTTTTTGAAGGCTGCATGATTTCATAGATTCCCATTACTATCACTGAAAAGGAGTGAAAAAGTAAAACAGATGGAAAATTAAAATAAAAGGTGTTGCCTGCAAATGGAAGGTGAAAGTCACTAACACTGTTTTAACAGTTTAGCAAAGTACCCCTCTAGGGGATGGGATCTATATATAAATGTAATTACTGCAGCAGAGTCAAAACTAGTCCTTTAATGTCTATTGCTACAGCTCTGTGGTGAAACTCACTGTGCTTGTGTCATTTGTAAAATATATGCATTGTGTCCTTCTAGTTGATAGCCCTCATTCAGGATAACAGTTTACTGCTCCTATCAGTTAATGGAGTTACTCTTTAGCACAAATGGTAGAGTTCTCTGCTTTAGTGGTGAAATTACTAGATTCAAACCTGTGGTGGGGTTATTACACTAGCAAGAGCTGCAAAGTAATATGCTTATCATGTGGAGATCACATTTAATATATGGGGGGGAGTTGTAAGAGATATAAGAATGTGTTGATTTTGAATTATGACAATAAAATAATATTTTATGTTACAAAAACATCTAAAAAATTAAAGTCCAGACATTAGTCAATATAAACTTTTTTACATTTATTCAACTAACAGCTATATATGCACACAGATGTTGCTATCCTGAGTCATTCATGCTGTTAGTGAAAATTTACTCTAGCACTATTACCTAGAAGAGGTACTACAATCACCTGATGCTATTAAATTTTGGCAGACAGAACTGAGAGTTTGGGCTAAATGCAAATTGCTGAGACATTTGTTGACAGAAATGAACATAAATAGATGGTTTGGGGTGAGTAGTAGTATTGTTGCATTTCTATTGTATGGCAATGGAGGAATTTCATATTTAAGACCATTTTCTAGAAAGCACAAAGAAGAACTGTATTTAAAAGTCTCTAGTGTGCTAGTACATGGATATCCTGCAACTAGTTCCAAATGGCTAGATCCACATAGCAATGTTGTTGACTTCAAAGGGACATACCAGGAGGAACTTGCAGGGCTGGGACATATATTTCTGAAAAATATCCCCATGTCCTTTTGCCAACTGTCTTCACACTCATTCTTCACTGTTCTAAGGCCCTAGTGAATACATTATCAGTCACTGAATTTAAAACAGAATACTTTCCCCTTGTAAATGCCACAAAATGTTTTTAGCATAAAAGTGTGTGTTATTCACAAAAATTACGTTTAAATAAAAATGGATTACTTAAAACATGACATGTATCAAACAAATTCCCATTTAAGACCGTCACACCAAGCTGCAACAAGGCACAAGAGGATATTGCCACAGTGATGTAGAAAATTGTTTAACTTGCATGTAATTATCAGTTCCACACAGGTGATAATCAGTTCAGCAGAACTTTTCTTTTAGGAGTTTGGGTGTGCAAGCCAATCTGAAATACAATAGCATTTTGTTGAGTACAGAGTAAAGGGCTGATGTTTCATTGATTATGTGTTTTTTTCCCTAGGTAATAAACATGTAAATAAAACCCATGTAGTAAGACTATTATCTATGGCGCTTATCCAAGTAAAAGCTAGTAATAAAGCCAACTGATCCTTAATTCAAAAGAAATTAAAGAGGGGTGGGGACAACTTCAGCATGTGATTACATGTACTCTAATAATGACTTTAATCAAGATGTACTACACAGCTGAGTGTAACTAAAATTGCATTAAATTACAACTTACACATTTACAAGAGTCCTTAAATTCTCAATAATATAATACTATCAAAACTCATTTTCAAACTTAAAGGTCTAAACTGAATGTGTGTGGTCTGAAGGTTTGTCAACTAGATACTCCCATATGAAATTAGTTCGTGCATTTTAGTTATTATGTTTGTTTTTTCTTCTCAAACAGGATACCACTTTTGAATTACACTTACACAGTATTTCTGAACAACTGTTTATAATCTCTACCCAACTTTTCTCATCCTTGCACTTGCTTGACTGGTATCCCACGAAAAACCAATAAGGAAACATGCTATTCAAAATTAAGCACAAAGTGCCTTAGTAATTTAGATGCCTAATGCCCATTGATTTTCACCATGAATTATGCTCTAAACTCTCTAAGGAACTTTTGAAACTGTTACCCCATTTTCTTAAAGGTCATAGAGGAGGTAAATTTACAAGTAGACATTGTACATTACTATAATTCCTTCCAAATACTCCTTTATACTCTGTGTGACACTAGTCTAAAAGTATAAATAAGTGGTAAATGGCAATACCAATGGAACTCTAAAAATGGAATTCCCAATCATAAACTGGGACAAGGACAGGAACAGGGCAAGCAATGGGGCAAGACCAACAGAAAGCTCATGGGGTCACAGCAGTTTTTCACTTTGGAAATCTGGTCATCTACTAGTGTAATACAGTATGGCCCAGTCTTAAAAAATACTGAAAATAATTCATGAGATGAATTAATCACGATCTGTAAGCATAAATTAAGTATAAAAACACTAAATGAAAGCACATTTTTTGTTTACCTCTCCTAAAAACCATTGGGTTAGTAAAATATGCTTATCATGTGGAGATCACATTTAATATATGGGGGGGAGTTGTAAGAGATATAAGAATGTGTTATAAAAAAACATAAAAAACCAACCTTGCAACTATTAACATAATGGTAGTCCAAATATTTTTGTTTTGACTGCAGTGTTTCAGAAATATTATTGGCACAGCTAATATTTAGAACAACACAAATCTTTACCAGCTTAAAATTATAAATATAGGTTTTAAAAAAATTAACATAGTATTCCATGCAACTAGAAGGCCATGGCCCCACAAGTTCATTCAAGAGCAGTGCCTAGTATGGTAGAGGCTAAATATAATACCTACAAACGCAAAGCTCAAAAATCAGGCTAATAAAATGCAGTCATCTTCATATCTATTATATATAGAATATGTTATGGAAAGTCCTTCTTGGAATGGTTTCCAGGTACAATATCATCCCTCTGAACATTGTCACAAAAACATTTCAGCCCACAGTGTATCAAATTGAAATGTTATAAGTGGTTTCTTAAAGAATCTCTAAGCAGAGTCAGTCTTTTCTGCAAAGGAATGAAGTTTGAGAGTTGAGAATAGCAAATAAAATGTCAGGCTCCAGCAGCCTAGCAGTCAGTTCAGGTCAGTCCATAAAAGGTAATTTACTTTTGCACTGTTTAGAATCTTTGACAAATTATTCCATGCACCTAAAATCCTCAGACTTCTTTGCAATGTCCACTTATAGGTGCCAAAGCAGCAAATTCAATGGAATTATTAATGTGTTTAACAAGGCATGGCCAAGCTTAGATTTGCCATATATAGACCGTTAATTCATGGTAACAAAAAGAAACACTGACTTCTTTAAAATTACCCAGTAAGATGCTAAAAATGAACAATTTACCAGTTGAAGATATAGGAAACTTGAGGGAAAAAACATGTAATTTAGAGACAATGCTGCTTAAGTATAGTCTTAATTTCTCTTTCCCATATTTATTATAGTACTAAGCAGATTTGCATGAAAGCCAGATCTTTGTTTCTCAAGAGTTGATCTCTTATTACTTGTTCCCTACTTGAAGTTATAATCCTTTATTGTGATATCACAATTGGTTGCTGTGGAAATGATTGTGCTGTCACCACAGACTTTAAGTGAAGAATATACAGAAAGAGAAAGTCTCTTAGATTCCATGCTTCTGCCTATTTGTGTGTTTGGTCACTAATGTTTTTTCTCTGGGTGGCTTTTCGCTAATTCCTATTGATATCTTAATATGTTATCGACTTCACTTCAGAGGTAATATGCTCTTTTCCGTTAGGTTGGAAACGGGAGCAAAACTGGGGTGAGGAGTCCATGTGAAGAATACATAGGAAGGGGGCTACAGGGAGGCTGTAGTATGTAATAAGGTCATTTTAATCACCTCTTAAAAGTAGGCAACTTAATTATGTGCATAAATACAGATATTTTAAGGAACATGGTCCAAGATACCTTGGACCTAATAGTTTTAGCCTACATTCTCACCATCTGATAGCTGTTCGCATTCCCTCTGTTCTTGTGCTAGTGCTATGCAGTGAATTTTGAAGATAGATAAAAGGCCGTAAGTAGCCAGAAGTGGGAGGAAGTTAAGGAACATGAAGCTATAGACAGCATCTCCCTCTTCTACAATATTGTGATTTATTCTGCAATATACAAGGCAGGTTACTGCTGCTCACAGCCAAGCCAATATACTTTCCTCATTAAAATTTACCCTAAAACCTCACTTTTTTTTGCAATGCCCAAAGTTTAAAAGTCTAAATAACAATAATAAACAAGTATCAGGGTGTAGCCATGTTAGTCTGTATCCACAAAAACAAGGAGTCCGGTGGCACCTTAAAGATTAACAGATGTATTTGGGCATAAGCTTTCATGGGTAAAAAACCGCACTTCTTCAGATGCATGAAGTGAAAGTTACAGATGCAGGCATTATATAATGACACATGAAGAGAAGGGAGTACCTCACAAGTGGCGAACCAGTGTTGACAGGGCCAATTCAGTAAGGGTGGGTGTATAATAGATGAGGAGGTGTCAATTCCAGGAGAGGTAAAGCTGCTTTTGTAATGAGCCAGCCACTCCCACTCCCTATTCAAGCCCAAATTAATGGTGTTAAATTTGCAAATTAATTTGAATTGTAGTTTTGCTGTTTCTCTTTGAAGTCTGTTTCTGAAGTTTTTTTGTTGCTGATTAATCTGCTGTTGGTTTTCTACCTCCATATGTAAACTGGGTTCTTTACTCTGTGACTCGATACTAGGTAGAACTAGGTTTTATATTTAAGTTAGAAGTGAGAGGGTGATAGTTGTTTGCTTATTTAATAGTTTTTTTTTTTTTTTGTTAGCCCACTAACTAATTTGGAATCCTTCTCCACAGAGCTATTCACAGCTATGGAGATATTAAAACAATAACAAGGACCTATTTATTTATTTACTAAATATTCATCTAAGGGATTGGGGTTAATCACTGCAGACTTCTTGTATATACCATATATTTATCAATGAAAGCTACATGTTGATATTAATCAGAAATTAAAATTCTGGTTAGAAAGCTCCCCTACCCACACTTCATGTTTTCCTTGCTCATTTGCAAAGAAAACAGCAGTGAACCCTGCACTCTAGTCATATGTGGAAGCATAATTGGCAGTGAAAGGTTGATAGGGTTGCTTAACATAAAAAGTCAGCCCATTCCAGGCACACTGAAAACTGGGATAAGAGCAGAATGGGCTAAGATGCAGAATGGGCTAAGATTTATTAAATAAATAAACTTGCATCTCATTTGAGGTTGGAAATCTGGATGTCTTGACACATCTACAAATGCGGGCAATGAAGATGTTTTGATGAACCCACTCATATTCTGTCCTTTCTCACTTTAGTACTGAGCAAGTATATTATAAAGTAAGAAGTTTAATTAAGCCCTCTTTTGGATCCTAGCTCTAGAGGAACTTTTTAAAAATTATTTTATTATACAAAAAGAGAACCTGCTTGTTGGGAAAGATATTGCATGTCCTATAATTTACCAGTAGAATTTATTCCTACAGTTCAGATTAAATAAAAATCCCACTTCACTAACACAAAGGCCTGGTCTACACTAGGAGGTTATGTTGAATTTAGCAGCGTTAAATCGAATTCACCCTGCACCCGTCCACACAACAAAGCTATTTAGTTCGATATAAAGGTTTCTTAAATTCGATTTCTGTACTCCTCCCCAACGAGGGAAGTAGCGCTAAATTCGACATGGCCATGTTGAATTAGGGTAGGTGTGGATGGAAATCGATGCTAATAGCTCTGGGAGCTATCCCACAGTGCACCACTCTGTTGACGCTCTGGACAGCAGTCCGAGCTCAGATGCTCTGACCAGCCACACAGGAAAAGCCCCGGGAAAATTTAAATTCCTTTTCCTGTCTGGGCAGTTTGAATCTCATTTCCTGTTTGGATATCGTGGCGAGCTCAGAAGCACTGGCAAGGATGCAGAGTTCTCCAGCAGAGGTGACCATGCAATCTCACAATAGAAAGAGGGCCCCAGCATGAACTGATCGGGAAGTCTTGGATCTGATTGCTGTGTGGGGCAATGAGTCCGTGCTTTTGGAGCTGCGATCGAAAAGACGGAATGCAAAGATCTACGAGAAGATCTCAAAAGCCATGACAGAGAGAGGATACAGCCGGGATGCAACACAGTGCCGCATGAAAATCAAGGAGCTGAGACAAGGGTACCAGAAGACCAAAGAGTCAAACGGACGCTCCGGACCCCAGCCCCAGACATGCCGTTTCTACGAGGCACTGCATTCCATTCTAGGTGCGGCCACCACCACTACCCCACCACTCACCGTGGACTCTGAGGATGGGATATTGTCAACGGCCGCTTCCTCGGAGATGTTAGCGGACGGGGAAGATGAAGAAGGTGAGGAGGAGGACGAGGCAGTCGACAGCGCTTACAACGCTGATTTCCCAGACAGCCAGGATCACCCTTCATCACCCTCACAGAGATCCCCTACCAACCATCCCCAGGCGTTAACCCGGACCCCTGAATCAGGGGAAGGATCAGTCGGTAAGTGTTTTAAACATGTAAACATTTATTTTGAACAGAACAGGAATATTAACGATGGGTTTTTCATGATTTGTTTGCCCTAGGCGCTTAACGTTTTAGTCCTTGGCAGAGCAACTACTGCAAAAGAATCTAACAATGTCCGGTTTATCATGATTAGTTTGCCCTAGGTGCTCTACTTTTTAGTCCTTGCCAGTGCAGCTACTGGAAAAGAAGGTCTGTATGTCCGGGGATAGAGCTGAAATCCTCATAGGACATCTCCACGAAGCTCTCCTGGAGGTAATTGGAAAGCCTTTGCATGAGGTTCCTGGGGAGAGCGGCCTTATTGTGTCCTCCGTGGTAGGAAACTTTTCCACGCTAGGCTATTATCAAGTACTCTGGGATCATTGCCTTGCAGAGCATGGCGGCATACGGCCCTGGTTTTTGCTGGCTTTCATGCAGCATGCGTTCTTTCTCAGTCTCAGAAATTCTCAGCAGAGTGATGTCGCTCATGGTGACCTGCTTAGAATTAGGGGAATGTTACTATTGGGACTGCTTGCCTGTTCCTTTACAGAACTGTCACCGGCGGTTTACCGCCACGCGGTGGAGGCGGGAGAGGGGCAGCATACAGGGATCTTTCCCGGGGACAGCTGCGAGGGGGTGGGACAGGGGCAGAGTTCATGCTTGCCGGATTGCCGGCAGCAGGAACTGGCCAACGCTAGGAGCATTGCTTTGAACGTGAAAGGAGGGCACTGCTCTAATTTAAGTTTTAAGCAGCCAAAAGTCTACAGTTTACCATGTCAGCCTGCTCCCCAAATTCCGCTGTCCTGCCCCACTTGTCTGATCTCCACTGCAAGACCCCAGGCACTGAATGCGAAGGCCGAAAATTCGACCTTGTCCTGAGTGCGCATGTGATAGGTGCTGTGCATGGTCTTGTTCACAAAGAAAGACTATGTTCATTGTTCACAAAAAATTATCTTTGAGCAATTCACTCCCTTTTTCCCATCCCACAGCTGTGACTGTCTCCCGACCTACCCTGGCATCCCCCTCGCAGAGGCTGGCGCAGATTAGGCGGAGAAAGAAAAGGACACGGGACGACATGTTCTCAGAACTTATGGGCTGCTCCCAAGCTGATGCGGCCCAGCAGACCCAGAGGAGGGAGAACATGTCGCAATACCAGCGAGCACACAGCGAAAGGGAGGAGAGGTGGCGGCAGGAAGACCAGCAGGCAACTCAAACGCTGCTTGGACTAATGATGGAGCAAACGGACACGCTCCGGCACCTTGTGGATGTTCTGCAAGACCAGAGGCAAAAGGACAGAGCCCCGCTGCAGTCTCTCTCTAACCGCCCTCCCCCGCTACAAACTCCCATACCCCCCTCACCCAAAGTCCCAAGAAGGAGGGGCGGCAGGGGCCGTGAAAACTGTCACTCCACCCCTGAAGACTGCTCAAGTACCAGAAGGCTCTCATTCCCAAAAATTTGATAAGTCCTTTCCTTCCCGCCTCACCCAAGCCCCCATCCCAGTTTCATCCCCTAACTGTGTAGTTGCTACTAAAAGATATGTTTCTGTTAATTACTGTTTCCATCATGTTATTTTAGGGGAGAGTGTGTTTGAAGGGAGGGAGAGGGTTGGTAATTGGAGAGGACAGTCACCTTTACCAGGGTACAGACACGGGGGCAGGTTCAGCAGAAGGTCTTGTTGCCGGCACAGGGGCCCGAGGACAGCAACACTGGGGTTCGTTGCCCGGAGTGCTTCGCGTCAATAAACATACCGGGGTGGAGAAACAATGAAAGTTTATTTGAGATCTCAAAGTGGTGCAAGGAGACAGGCAAGTCTCAAATCAAGCACACCAGCAATAACAGTTTCTCTCTTCTTTATACACTTTACAACTAACCCCCCCCCCTCTCCCCTTCTCTACCGAAGGCATGTTTATACATTTAAGCAACTAAATCATTCTAGGGCTATAAATCTAGCTTGTTGGTAACTTCTCCCTAAACTGTTATTTGGTTCTGTTTACCCTTAGTTTATTACCCCTTCCCCAGCTAGAAACATGCCAACCTCATCATTATCGTTTGGTACCTGGTATGAGCAATTGCTAACTGATTGTTTACACATTCCAATTCCTGTCCTTGGTTGTTGAGGTCGATTAGAGTTAAACATGGAAGGACAGAGTTTAAACATGGAAGAACTCTGGCTCAGGCAGGCCTAGTAACCCCAACAGTCTCACACACATTGCAGTCACTAGGCACCCTGGTCAGTCTGGGAGGTGGTTTTCATGTTCTGTGTGTGTGTGGGGGAGGGAGGGCATGTGACTTTGTGGCGGGGGAGGGCGGATAGAGATCTTATGCTGCGGTCCTTATCCTGGATCACAGAGCCACGCAGCAGGGGATCTGTAACCATCCTCCCCTGCCACAAAGTCACATAGCCCCCACACATAGAGTCCCGAAAAGGAGGGGTGGCAGGCTCCGTTGAAACAACCAGTCCACCACTGTGGACCGCTCTAGGAGCAGGAGCCTGTCATTCCTCGAGTTTAGAAGCGTTCTTTCTATCACTACGCCCGCTCCCCACAACAGTCTGTGTCCCAGTTTCAACACTTTACCGCGAAATCCGTAATCAAGAAAATGGTGTTCATTAACAAAGTTCCATTTATTTTATTTTTAAACGTGTGTTGGAAGGGGGTGAACGGGGTATGTAGCTGGAGAGGATAGTCAATAGTAAGTGGGTAAAGAAATGGGGTCAGGTTCAGCTTCTCTTTAAACAAACTTAATAGTCACTGGTTAACCAGCTCACTGAGGAACCTAGCTTTCAAAGCCTCCTGGATGCACAGCGCGTCCCGCTGGGCTCTTCTAATCACCCGGCTGTCTGTCTGGGCGTAATCAGCAGCCAGGCTATTCGCCTCAACCTCCCACCCCACCATAAAGGTCTCCCCCTTGCTCTCACAGAGATTGTGGAGCACACAGCAAGCTGCAATAACAGTGGGGATATTGGTTTCGCTGAGATCAGAGCGAGTCAGTAAGCTTCACCATCTCCCCTTGAGATGTCCAAAAGCACACTCCACCACCATTCTGCACTTGCTCAGACGGTAGTTGAAGAGTTCTTTTTCAGTATCCAGGGCGCCTGTATAGGGCTTCATGAACCAGGGCATTAGCGGGTAGGCTGGGTCCCCGACGATCACTATAGGCATCTCCACATCCCCAAGAGTTATTTTCTGGTCTGGGAAGTAAATACCTTCCTGCAGCCGTCTAAACAGACCAGAGTTCCTGAAAACACGAGCGTCATGAACCTTGCCCGGCCATCCTACGTTGATGTTTGTAAAACGTCCCCTATGGTCCACCAGTGCCTGCAGCACCATTGAAAAGTAGCCCTTTCGGTTAATTTACTGGCTGGCCTGGTGGTCCGGTCCCAGGATAGGAAAGTGAGTTCCATCGATAGCCCCACCACAGTTTGGGAATCCCATCGTGGCAAAGCCATCTATGATCACCTGCATGTTTCCAAGGGTCACTACCTTTGACAGCAGTAGCTCAATGATTGCGTTGGCTGCTTGCATCACAGCAACCCCCACGGTAGATTTGCCGACGCCAAAGTGATTCGTGACTGAGTGGTAGCTGTCTGGTGTTGCAAGCTTCCAGAGGGCTATGGCCACTCGCTTCTGGACAGTCAGGGCTGCTCGCATCCGGGTGTCCTTGCGCTTCAGGGCAGGGGACAGCAACTCACAAAGTTCCAGGAAAGTTCCCTTCCGCATACGAAAGTTTCGCAGACACTGTGATTCATCCCAGACCTGCAGCACTATGCGGTCCCACCAGTCCGTGCTTGTTTCCCGGGCCCAGAATCGCCGTTCCACAGCATCAACATGACCCATTGCCACCACGATGTTCACGGTGCGGGGTCCAGTGCTTTGTGAGAGGTCTGTGCCACTCTCAGACTTCATGTCCTCACCGCGCTGCCGTAGCCTCCTCGCCCAATTTCTCAGCATCTGCCTCTGGAAAAGGTGGATGATAAGGTGCGAGGCCATAACTGCAGTGATGGTCGCAGCGGGCTCCATGCTCACAGTGGTGTGGCATCCACGCTGTCACTCACCAGAAAAGTGCGCAAACTGATTGCCCACCGGCGCTTTCAGGGAGGGAGGGAGGGAGTGACAGTTGGATGATGACAGTTACCCAAAACCACCCTCAACACATTTTTTTCCCCAGCAGGCATTGGGGGCTCGACCCAGAATTCCAATGGGCAGCGGGGACTGCGGAAACTGTGGGATAGCTGCCCACAGTGCACCGCTTCCAATGTTGACCCTTGCCCCATTAGTGTGGACTCACAAAGTGGAATTACTGTCCTTAGTGTGTATATACACGTTCGACTTTGTAATATCGATTCCACATATTCGATTTAAGTACAATTGAACTACTCTTGTAGTGTAGACATACCCAAAGTAAATTCTGTCCTGACCTTTTTCTGAACTTTTGACTCTGATGATGTTCAGAAAAGTGGCAAGAATGAATTATATAATTTATATTACAGTTCTTTCCAAAGGTCTCATTTGAGATTGACAATCTATTGTAATGGGAACTGTACAAGCAGAGTTTATTTGTATTATCATAGCACCTAGGAGAGCCAGTCATGGACCAGGACCCCACTGTGCTAGATGCTGTACACACAAAAAAAATATAGTTCCTGCCCCCAAAAACTTACAGTATAAGACAAGAGACAACAGACGGACAGATCGACTGAGGAGTACAAGGGAATAATTCTATGATATTAGTCATCACGATAGGCTGTGGCCTCAGTATACCAGCAGCGTAGCTGTTAATTTTTTTGTAGGCTTCCTAGAAAAGAGATAAAATCTACTGGAGGCCTTGCAATCTAACATATGTACCACTCCCTTGAAGCACCATTTCAGATCAAGAACTCACTGTTGATTTAGGACGTTTTTATTTTCTTCTTTATGGGCCTGAGTCAACTCCCATTCAAGAGCATGGAAAGACTCCCATAGTCTTCTGTGGGAGTTGGAATGGTGTTCAAAAGGTTCACTGAATATTCTCATCAGCGATTTTGGGCCAGTTGGTGTAAACAGGTAGAGTATCATTGACTTTCCTGTCAATAATTCTTGTCCAGACCCCAAAAGATCTATACAATAGTCTGTTTTTCCTCTATGCTGCAGTATGATTACAGCATGGGTAGACATACATGCATTAACTTTATCCACTCTATTACAGCTCAAAATAGCATTGTAGATGCAACAGCACACACTTCAGTCCAGGGTAGCAATGCTAGTACATACATCCCTAAATATCTATCACTACAGTCCCTGGCATGCTTATACAGCCAACACTGTAGCCCATGCCACCACAGCTGCACTGCTATTTTTAACTGTTATCATTTGTATGTTTTCCTGTGCTGCAAACACATCTTGGATTGCAGTGGAGACATATTGCAACGCGATGTTTATAGCCACTATGCTCTTTAGTCCTGTTGGATAAAGCAAAGCTGTTATGATTCTAAATGCCACAACTGCAGAATTACAACAGTCATATCTATTACCTAGATATCTTTGGTAATAGATTTTTTTCATTCACACACTTCCATTAGGAGAGCTCATCAAATTAGACATTGTGGATGTTTTTGTCATTTCTGCCTAGATTTGCATGTTTTAACTGAGGCAAGTGAGCACTTTCTCTCCTTAGGATTTGAATCAGTTTTTTTTTAATGCACTTTTAAAATGTATTTGTTAATGTCAACGTCATTGTGATCAATAGATCAAGTTACAAATAATTGATTTCCTTGAATTTTAATCCATCCATTTTTTTCAGTAATATAACATTAGCATAAAATGTTTTCACATTTTGTAGGGGAGTGCACAGGCTCTTCAACATCACTCCCAAAGCAATTTAGTCCTACTTGTTTCTAGATGTTTCATTTCTTAGTTCATTATTGTTATATATGATAACTCTTTTTGATGGGGAAGAGGAAGGTGGCAGATTTAAAAAAACAAAAAAAAAACATTTATTTTCATTGTCAGATTATGTTTCTTTACCCTTTAATTTTCCTTGAATTTAAATTCTATGAAGGTGAAAGGGAGACTGCATCAATGAAAATGGTGTTGGTCTTTATTGTGCACATTACACAGACACACTCATGCTGATTTGGTGTAAATGTTGCTTTAACTTTGCTAGCAGTGCTATTTTCAAGGGTTTAGGATTTAGCAATAAAAATTCTCTTGGAGGCAACATGGCAAAAAAATCTCAGCCTGGAAACACTTGTTTAATAAAATGTTAAATTCTATAATGTGGTCTAAATCTTATTAGGGAAAAATTAGTTATTAATATTTCTAATTGATTAGACAGTACCTTTTTCTGGCAATGTTGTAAATACAGGTTGGAAGTATTTAATATTCCAAAACCCAAGAAAATTTGCTAAGTGACAATAGAATAGTTACTTATCACAGCCTTTAGAAAACTTGAGTCCTTTAAGCAAGCAAATTAATAGTATTAAATTAAAATATTAATCATAATGCTTACGCTGCCTACATATAACACCAATACTAAACATCTTATTTTTATCAAATATAAATAATAATGTATCAACTAGCACTGTTTATATTTTTGTAAAATAACAAAATTCAATCTGCATTTGTAAAATTGGAATAATTCCCTTTGGAATTAATAGGACAATTAGGTTTATATCTGTGTCTTTTGCTCCTTATACAACATAAAAAACACAAAGAAATTACAGAGCCACAGTTGGATCCCAAATAACTGTATTTACTAATTACATAAAAACTATGCAGGGCCTACATCCATACTACTGCCGCTCTGACTGGTTTCCGGTGGCTTCTACAAATATAGAACACAGTGAGACCCACTAGAGGGCTCACAAACTATTTAAAAACCTAGATCATGTAGCACATTTTAGGCTAATACATATTTGCGAGAAAATATATGGCTTGATCAGGGCCATAGCATGCCCTGTGAAGCACTGAGCACCCTCATTTCTAACTGAAGCCCCAAACACTTGAGTCATCTCTGGAGCTGCAAAGCTAATTACATGGGTGAAATTGTGCCCTACTGTGGGAAAGGGACTTAGAAGGAGTAAAACATTTAATATCCCTTCATGGCATTCCTTCCATTTTCCTGTACAGGTGGAGGCAGGGCTTCTTTTAGTGGAAGCAGCAGCAGGTCTTTCCTCTCATCATTGAAAATAATAATGGAATCCCCTGAAGGAAAATAGTCATATACACATAGACCTTATACCTTCAGTCTAGCATCTAGACCCCCTACATTTACAGTCCCCTAGCAACTGGGCTTCACTGGGAATAAGATTATCAGAGGCTCTTTTGACAGAAGCTGCCCCCAAGTCCTCTCTTGAAGGTGGATTATGGTGAGGGGTTGGATATCCATAGCACAAAGAGACCGGATTTAAACCATGTGGTAGGAGGGAGTAGAGAATAATGCATATCTCCAACCCAGACCTTCCTCCCAGTGCATAGATTCAGCGAGAGGCTCAGGTTCACCCAATTTCATTCCACAATTCAAGCTGTGCACAATTTCCATTGGGGGTACAATCAGGTGCAGGATTGAGTCCTTATAATCTCTAATAGCCTTTTATTTAACAGTCAAAGAAGCTGTGCTCTATTAATATTGATCATCTCTCTGCCCTCCCTCAGCATACAACCTCTTTGAAAATCCTTCTTGTTCCTACATTGCCTATGTATTTTGGGCTTGCTGCCACTATACTCAGTTCTGAATCATGGCCCTACTGATTTGATCATAGAAAGGTAGGGCTGGAATGGACCTCAAAAGTCATCTAGTTCACGTCCCTGTGCTCCCTCTCCCCCCCCATAAAATAATACCTATATCATCTCTGAAGGGTTTGTCTTATCTGTTCTTAAAAAAATCTGTTCTTAAAAAACTTTCAGTGATGGAGATTCCACCTTTCTTAGCAGCCTATTCCAGTGTGTAACTATCATAATAGAAAGGTTTTCTGAATACCTAGCCTAAATTAAGATGATTCCTTCTTGTCCTATCTTCAGTGGATATGGAGAACAATTGACCACTGTCCTCTTTATAACAGCCCTTAATATATTTGAAGACTATCAGATCTCCCTTCAGTCTTCCCCCTACCCCCAAGATTAAACATACCCACTTTTTAAATCTTTCATCATAGGTCCAATTTTCTAGACCTTTTTATCATGTTTGTGGCTCTCCTCTGGACTATCTCTAATTTGTCCACAGCCATCTTAAAATGTGGCAGTACTCTAGCTGAGATCTCCTCCATGTCTAGTAGATCAGAACAATTACCTCCTATGTCTTGCATAGGACACTCCTGTTAATACACCCCAGAATGACATTAGCTTTTTTGCAACTCAATCACATTGATGGCTCACATTCAATTTGTGATCTACTATAACCCCTAGATCCTTTTCAACAGTACTATTGCCTAGCCAGTTGTTCACCATTTTGTAACTGTGCATTTGATTTTTCCTTCTTAAGTGTAGTACCTTGTATTTGTCCTTATTGAATTTCATCTTGTGGATTTCAGACCAATTCTCTAATTTATTAAGGTCTTTTTGAATTCTAATCCTGTCCTCAAAAAGGACAACCTCACCCAATGTGGTGTAATCTGCAAATGTTATCTGTACACTGTCCGCTCCATTATCCAAGTCATTAAAAAAAAAAAATGAGTAGTCTGGACCCAGGACAAACCTCAGAGATTCCACTAGGTATGTCCCCCTGGTTTGCCAGTGAATCATTGAGAATGACATAACCCTATATATTGGTAAGTATTAACTAATACTTTGTCTAATTTAAGATAGATCTTAATGCTGAAGGATTTTATATTAAGTGCAGAGCTAGATGCCAGACAGAAAAAAATCATGAAAATTTGTTTCTATTTCTCATTTAATTTACCAACCTACTCTAAGAATCATGTGTTCAAATACAATATGCAGGCATTGCAAAGGACACTGGATTTCATAGCTTACAAACCCCTCACATTAAGTACTGTATTATATTTAAAAATAAAGTTGTTGGTTTTTTTTAAATCCAGCTTTTTGAGTTGCCGGAGTTGCTAGTAGTGAGTTATGCTGAATTGTGTTTCTGCACTTTATTTATGTTTGGGCATTAATTTTGTTATTTCAAATTACAGCAAGGGTGCATAGTGTGTATAGACAGATTTTTTTTGCATAAAGGTATGTATGTATAAATGACATTGACATTTCAGAGCCTACCTCTAGTACTGGTCATAATTTGTGATACCAGACATATGGAACCCCAATAAGAATTGTTTTATATCATTATATATTATTTCCCACACTGTGATGGAACACTTAGTATCCCTAACTGTCCTGAGCTTTTTTCCAAGCAAAAGGTAAAAGAATTAAAATATACAAATATGTATCCTGAGGCTCAGGCCAGAAGGCGGGGTCATTGTCAATCTATTACAACTTAAAACTTCAGAGAACAATATTTACAGGAAGTAATTTTGTCTTCTCTGAGGGCATCAGTAGAAATTGATTCTCAGTCTTAGAGACTTTAAAGCTACAGAGATGTTTCTCTACAGAAGAGAAAACATTAGCCAGAGGTTATTACAAACAGAAGCTGTGAATTGCAAAATTAAAGCAGCGACAGGGACTAAAGGAGCTGTTATACTTCCTCCCATGAGACTGACTGTACAACATACTTGGGGGATGGAGTTATCTTTTCTCCAAATCCTAAAGCTCTGGGAGTTGCCACCTGACACACAATGGAAGAACAAATTAAAGAGCAGAGCTCTATTGCAACACACACTTTTAGAAGAGAATGGGAATAACTTGCCTGTTTTCCCAGAAGACTTGTACTCATAATGAATCCCTGCTCTTTTGTCTCAAGCCTGAGGGTTGAGATTCAGAAGCTGAATAGCAAGCTAAGTATTTGGAACTGCCATAGGACCATAACTCACTCCATATAACCCAAGGTGGTACACACAGTGTTCCAGTCTACAACTGTCAGTTCCTCTTCTTCAAGAGACCTAAAATCCCAACTTTGCAACATTCCTGTAATTCAGTTGGGATGCCAGCAATATGGGAGCCCAACATCAAAAATTAACAGGGTTTCTCTGCTGATTTAACAATCGGAAGAAATAATTTAACCTGAATTCAAGGGTGGCTGAACCCAGGAAGGTGCAGTTTACACTTCTTTGTTGAAAGCAAGATGCAGAGCAGAACATTACTTTAGTCTCCTCTGTATATTTCAGGAAAAGTGTTTTAGACTAAATGCTGTTACTTGGTTATTCACCTCCACATATTGACAACCTTCTTTGCCACCCATGTCTTGAAACATTGACCCTTCTAGATCAACTGAAAAAGTTACTGGATTTCTTATCTCCCATGTCTTGGGTGGGTTTTCCTGGAGTGGATAACTCCTCTGGGTCAGTTTTAGGGGCAGTACCTGCCATATTCTCTATGTGGCATGATGCCATGTTTGTTTGTGGGGTTTGGTATGCTGCAAAGGCAATATTCTGATGTTGAGAGGCAAATTCCAAGTCAATATAAAAGGGGACATTCAGCACCACCAAAAATCAGGCCATTGCCCTACAGTTCTGCCACAATTACAGGTTTAGCTATACCTTTGACACCCCCCTCCCCAGTCTTTTGTGCATCCACTTAGAGATTTCAAGCTTCCAAGCAGCCACTTCTCTTGGGCAAACGAGGGCTTAGGCTGGCAGTCCCTCTGTGCTACACTGTGATTTCTGTAGCAGGTCTGACAGGCATCCATCAGCACCTGTTCTTAACTTTTCTTCAGGGACTACATCATTGTATAGCAGTTACCAACCAGCCTTCACAAAGCATAATACATTTATTCTAGAGTAAAAGCATTACAGAGGAAACATACAAAAACAATAAACACTCTTATAAACATGTTATAAGCTTACCAGAGGTCACCCATCTGTTTTACGGTAATCCAGTCTTTCCAACCCTTCTGCAGGGGCTGCTCCCTGCTTTCCCTTGGACAGAAGGTCCTGTACATTTGCTGAGTCAAAAGTGTGACAGGTTGGATCACAGAAACCCCCTTGGGAGCTGCCACCCGATGTGCAAAGACTACCCCTGCTCCTGTTTTCCCTGCCAGCTCAGGACTCCAGCACCCTGTCTTGCTGAGCCAGACACTCCTGTCTGGCTCCAGACACAGATCCAGAGTCTGAATCTCCTGTCCCAAAGCTGCAAGTTTACCTGAAAACAGCTCACAGTAGCATGCTTGTCTTTAGCACTCAGATGCCCAACTCCCAATGGGGTCTAAACCCAGATAAATCCTTTTTACCCTGCATAAAGCTTATGCAGGGCAAACTCATAAATTGTTCGCCCTCTATAACACTGATAGAGAGATATGCACAGTTGTTTGCTCCCCAGGTATTAATACATACTCTGAGTAAATTACTAAATAGAAAGTGATTTTATTAAATACAGACAGTAGGATTTAAGTGGTTCAAAGTAGTAACAGACAGAACAAAGTAAGTCACCAAGCAAAATAAAATAAAATGCGCAAATCTATGCCCAATCAAACTGAATACAGATAATCTCACCCTCAGAGATGCTTCAGTAAGTTTTTTCTCAGACTGGACACCTTCCAGGCCTGGGCACAATTCTTTCCCCTGGTACAGCTCTTGTTGCAGCTCAGGTGGTAGCTAGGGGATTCTTCATGATGGCTCCTCCTCTCTCTGTTCTCTTCCCCCCTTTATATATCTTTTGCATAAGGCGGGAACTCTTTGTCTCTCTGGGTTTCCACCCCCCCTCACTGGAAAAGCACTAGGTTAAAGATGGATTCCAGTTCAGGTGACATGATCACATGTCACTGCAAGACTTCATTACTCACTTGCCAGCACACACATATACAGGAAGACTCACAGGTAAGTACAGCCATCTGCAGACAATGGGAGTCATCAAGATTCCAAACCATCATTAATGGTCCACCCTTTACACAATTACAATAGGCCCTCAGAGTTACATTTTATATTTCTAGTTTTAGATATAAGAGTGGTACATTTATACAAATCAGATGATCATACTCAGTAGATTATAAGCTTTGTAATGATACCTTACAAGAGACCTTTTGCATGAAGCATATCCCAGTTACGTTACATTCATTTATTACCGTATTTTCTCTAAAACGATCTCAGTTACATTATATTGACTTATTATCAAGTTTTTATAAAACCATATAGACTGCACAACATCACAAAAAGAAGTGCTTCTATTAGTTTAATCTCAGCCTTTTTACACCAAAACACCTTTCTTTTTCTGATGGTTTCTGGAAAACTCAGCCCAAGTCAGTATATGCAAACCTCCCCGGGGTGTTTACGGCAGAGAGGTTCATTTTAAATCACCCTATCCCACCATTGTTTTTAGTCCCCAGGAATGGTGATAACCCTCCCCCAGAGAGTTGCACACAATCTCTGACCCACAATGATACATAAATCATAAACTTAATAGAATATGGTTCCCAAAGATACTGTATGTGGTTGCAATATCGGTCTCAAGTGCTTCAAAATTAACTTCTTGACTGTTGCTGCATTTATAAATGATATTGCCATTTCAGCATATAGACCTGCATTTTGGAAAGGTAGTTGTAGCTAAATTCTCCAATGTTAGCTGACAGACTACTCATTGTCTAGGTTAATGAGTTGTAGCTTTAAAGATTTGTCTCCATTATCATTGAAAATTCAAAGGGAAAATAAAATTCATTTTTAGACATGTTTAAAACCCTTCAGAATAATATGCATCCGAAGAAGTGGGCTGTAGTCCACGAAAGCTTATGCTCTAATAAATTTGTTAGTCTCTAAGGTGCCACAAGTACTCCTGTTCTTCTTTCTTCAGAATAAGGTTCCTTACCTCATACTAAAAGTTTGAATGAAGAGTTTCAATCATAAGCAACATGTTGAAAAATTTGAGTGAACACACACACTATTGAATAGATATATATATATAAAAAAAAAGAAGCAGCTTATACAAGGGTCACGTTGTCAGAGATCCCTTTAGTGATGCCTACAATATCTGCAAGCATATCTGTTTGCACACACTTTCATATGATCTAACAAATGCGCACAAATCAGTATCTACAAGCCCAATCCTACATAGCCTTAATTACATGAATAACTCACATGAGTAAAGCTTGCCGGATGGGGCCCATAGGTGTGCAATGTACTCACCTGGACAGGCAAACACCAGGTTCTGTACATGCAAACAGATGCATTTGTGAATATCACATGCAGATTAAAGCAACCTTTTGTAAATTTGTCCCTTAAAATCTATCCAATTAAAAAAGAAAAAAGATTTCAGAAACAAGTGTCAGTATGATGTGTATAATGTGATATAAATTAAACACTGTAGATGGTTATTCATATCCTCATTATCAAAAATGAAGGCATGATATTAGCTTCAACAGAAGATGTCATGATGTTTGCAAATGGGCAGAGCTTTGAGACTTGGATTAACTCAGTACTTTTGTATATGTTTGAAAAAACTTGTATAAAACTCAGGAACAGTTGAACTATTTTTCAAGAAATTGTGTTTCCTGGATTCTAAAGTACTTTTACATACTTTCCTAACATCTCAATTCATTCAAATGAGTAAAACTTCAGTTGTTCTAGAATTAAAGTAGTTCTGGAATTAAAGTAGCATTAATCACAGTTTGGTCTCATTATATTGTTTTATTGAAAGGTCATTCTATAAATTAAAGGGATAGTAGATGAGTCTTCAGTCCAGTGCCTCAAAAATACTATGACTGGTATTCTCAAAATTGCTCAGCACTGATCTCACACTGCTCAAACTGGACTCAATGGAACTACTTCTTTCTATAAAGATTGGAATGTGCATAAGCATATACAACATCCAAGCCTGAATAACTGTACAAGTACCGTCTCATTTTAAACACTGTTACTGAGCATGATACTACACCTCATCTCTGCAATCTAATTCCATTTATATATAACTGCCAAATTATAGATGGAAAACACACCAAAAAAGTAACACAGAGATTTCCAAAGATAAATAACTGTTTTCCTTTTTCCTTTTGAGAGGACTGAAAAAGAAAAATATTCCTACAAAGGCAAACTACATACTGTTAATATTAGACTGGAACAGCAGAGTACATAGTTAGTCAAAAGGACTTGATACGAGATAAACCCTATGACCCAAATTAGTACTTTCTAGGGCTCAAGACCAGGAAATATGATATAGGCATTGAAAGGGGAAAAGGACATATTCTTAATTTCTCTAAATCATCATTTCTATCTATGGTACAATGAAAACAAAATACTACTCAGGAATGAAGAATCTTCATACAAGTCAGAGAGAAACAGAAGGAGAAGGGTGGGTAGGAGGAGGGCACACAATTGGTTCACCTTCTCTTTTATTCAGTACTAAAATATATCAATACATATGCTTAGATCAATTTTCATTCTCATATACCATGTGTCCTACAGTCCCTAAGGCCTAATTCACTTTTTTTTTTTTAAAGTTGAGATAAGTTGGTGTTGCAACTGCCCAACTGTACATTAATATAGGAGAGACCTCTTTGCAGGCTGCTATGATTAGACCTTAAACAGACTGAAAAAGACTAAAACTAATGTAATAACTAGAAGGTGAAGTCAGAAAATTTTAACGAAACCTCTGATGTGAATCGAACCTTTGTGGGTTTGTTTACTTCTAATATCAAGCAAAAATTAATGAATGCTGCAGTTGCTGAACCATAATGCCATTTAGTGGATACTTTTTAGTAAAAAAGGGAATTGATTTTCCGCAAATAAGAAATTGCAGTGCCCTGTGGTAGCATACATTTGAACTTAATGGAGTCTGTGATGAATGTTATTTATTTATTTTTCTTTTCACTGCATGCTATTTATAAAAGGGACAGGGAGCTAATGAAACATACACTGGTATTGTGGGATATGTCCACCTACTGCTGTCAAAATTGCTATTAAGCTATTTCAGGAAAAATGAAGCATTGCTTTGCTGTAATTTGATACTTACAATTGATGAGTGTGTGTGTGTACATATATATGTATACACACACACACACACACACACACACATATATATATATATAAATAAAGGTATATTGCACAAGAGCTCAATTCAGAATAAAAAGCTTTTGGGGCACAAGATGGCATTAGTCTTTTCCATCTTAATGCACAATATAGCCAAAATCTGATTTGTCATGGAATCCTTTCTATTGTGATCTAGATTTTCCACATTGTGCAAAAGTACAAGAGGTGGTACAAATTCTTTCTAACCATGTCCAAACCTACATGATTCTAATTCACCAGTATCAAAATCTGTTTGTTCTGTAAAATATGATAGAAACTATTTTGAAGTTTTCATGTCTGACCCGGAATGACATATCCCTAATCATAGGTGCAGAAGCTCAACAACCCTGAACACAAATAAGTTTCTGAACTCAAACCTGATCCATATGCCAATTCTCTGTCTGTCAAGGGACATTGTGCTCATTCCAAAATCTGTTATACCTACTGTGACAAGGGAGAGGTTTCAACCGTGCATCTTTTTGGGGCAGTGACTATCTTTAACCTTTTACATTGTCAGTTGCCTCCATCCTCATTGGGATCTCTGGGAGTTATTGTAATACAAATAATAAACATTAATGTTTAGTAAACAGATTTCAGAATTCAGAAAGTTGCATTGCTTTAAAAATAAAAACCACCTGTTATTGAACAGTGCCAAATTAATTTACATTCATTAAAACTTTTGGGTAATGGGGCATTTTTCCACCACTGCATACTTTTTAAATGGTCTTTTTGTATCTGTTTACCTCTGTACACTGATCATAAAACAGCATCAAAAATCTACAGTTTCCTGGTATAAAATATGGGAGAATTAAATTATATTAGGCAATCAAGTAATAAAAATTATTTTAAATTTTGTAAAAAAGAAACAAAACAAATAACTTACCTTCATTTTAAATGACTGTAACTTGCAACAGCTGGAGAGGGCATATTGCTAACTGATATCCAGTATTATGCAATTAGCATATTAATCATCTGAGAAAACATAATGGATTAAAGGGCCAATGTTGCCATCAGATAGATGAATATGATTCTCCACTAATTTCAGAGGAAATTATGTGTGTTAATATCTGGGGGGAGAATTGGACTCAATATGTAGGGTATCACAAAAAACAAAATTACAAAAGAGAACAGAATCAGGATGACAACAGTTATTACATGTTTATATTACACAAGAAGCTGACAGATTTGCATGTATCACCAGGAAAAAAAAACACAACAGCATTAATCTCTATTTTGGCACTAGTTATGCAATATTAAAATACATTATGCCAAATGAAAATTTTGAATTACTTGTTTCTATTATTTTCTTAATGCATTTATATTTTTTTAAAACAATCACTGAAATTTTAAAAAAAGAACACAGGTAAATTCTCCTTACCCTAGAAGTGAAAAAATATTTATAATACACATTATTTCCAGAAATGGATACATAACTCTCATGGACTAGAGTTGCTCCCATGGGACTCAATCCTACAATGAGCTGAGCACCCTCTACTCCCTCTGGCTTTAATGGGAGGTGAGTATGCTCAGCACCTCTCAGACCTCACAGTCTTATTTGTGTTGAATTGTACTTAATTTTGTAAGTAGCTCCATTGATTACAATAAGCCAGCTTGAGGAGTTAGGCATCGGCTTTTCTGTTTTATCCTCGGTATCAGCTGGATATATAGACCCAAAATAAAAGTAATCTCTTCAACCATCCTTCATCCTTTTTTGTGTGTGTGCTGCAGATAATGTTGTAACTCTCATTCTGGCTTTTTACTTTGCTAGTTGAATGTTGAAAATTACTTGAAAACACACAAAAGAAAACTACTAAAATAAATTCCACCAGCTCCGAGAAAATTAGGCTACATCTATTGTCCATTGTCATACATATAATTGTATAATATCTGAAGCCCACCATAATAAATATCATTAAGCCATTACATTACAACACACAAAACAAATAAATACCACAAGTGAAGACAAAGTTAGGCTAACTTTGTAATCCATTTGAATATATATGAAACATCTGATATTTTGAAGCATGCCATATCAAATACTACCAAATTAAAACTTCAGAAATACAAACAAATTTTAAAAAATGCAGTGGTCCATGCAAAATTAGGGCTTTCATTTATTAGTGTACATATAAAGTGTATAAGAATATTCATAGCATATATTACAATATACCATACACTACCATACCAAATACCACTAAACTACTACATGAATAAACGAGTCTCAAAAAGCCAATGTTAGTTCATCAGTTAAAGTGTACCTTTCATAATATTAGCAGCACTCAGCAAACAAATGTATGTTGCTAATTTGATTTAGTAAGCTTATTTTAAAAGAATACTTTAAAACAGATTGTAAATGCTACTTTGCAAACAGTAAGGTTTGCATGAGAAATAATAAAAGTGTTTCTTGTCAAAGAGAGCAGCAGTTGCAAGGATATCACTTGCAAAGTAACTCCAAGAGAAAATCTTAAGTGTTTGACCTTTGGATGAAAAACAACCATCATTTAAAGACAATTCATTATTTGCATTCTGTCATTGTCCCAGACGCCCACAACTTTATTAAGTAGTACATCTGGGAGCTATCCAGCAAAAACTCATCCAGGGCAGGTCATCCTCCTTTTGTAACCGATTCCACTTGGAATTCCATCAGCCCTCCATCCTACTATTTCACCTGAGTTGCTGTTGGTCCCACCCCACATTCCACCAGGAGCCCGCACCACTGTTGGGATACCTCCACCCTCCCCACATTTGAGGGCAAAGTGAAGAAAGAAGAGGTGTTGTCTCTTTGCTGTACCAGACATTAGGATCCCCAAGCTCCAGCCCCACTTTCTCTAAAAGATGCCTTCTGCTAATCTACTTCCAGTTCTGGTTTATCAGAGCACAGTACCCCACATATTGAATAGATACCTGCACTGGGCACCTGCCAAATTGGAGCATCATGAATTTTACAACCTAACCTACCTACCAGGTTCCTGGGCAATCGAGAGGAAGTTTATTCCCAACATGCTGCACAGGCCAATCTGGCAGTGAGGGAAAAATTCCTGCCCAGCTCCAAAACTTGACTAGCGTGATGCCCTCAGCAAAGCCCCCAAATCCTATCCTACTCTAATCCTAAATGGGTGGGGAGGGGCTTTACTTCCCTGCACAGAATAATAAGATTTTAAAGGCTTCCACTTGGGGGTGCAGAATCCAACTGGCTTATGCTGCATCCTTCTGTCCAACCAATCAGCTACATAGAACCCTCCAACCCACAAGGAGACTGAAAGCCCACAAGGAAGGGTGCAGGGTAATATACCTAAAGAGGACAAGGATTTTCTTTACCTGCTGTCACAGATCAAGGATCCCCACTTCTGAAGCTGCACTGTGTGCCTCTCAAAGTACAACTTATTCTCACTATATTAATCATCTGTTAAATTCACCATTGTTTGTGTAAACAATACTTTACTTTTTCTGGATGTTGAACTGCCTTAATAGTTGTAATGTTTTTTTTTCCCAAAGCACTCTACATTGGCCAAATTCTGCTCCCACTGAAGTGCAAGAGTTTTACCTTGATATTAATGGAAGCAGAGTAAGACCAACTGTGACTGCTTTTGGACATCCTACCTGTTAATCCTAATGTGACTCATTTTCATCTGTCTATACACTTAAGTGTAGTATAAGTAAATATAAAAGTTGGAAAGAAAGTAAATCTTGCCCTACTGATCACACATATTTACATTCTCACCAACTTCTTTCCATTCCCCCTCCCCAATCTTCAAATTTCCAAAATATGAACGTATATAATTTGCATTTGTACCCACCATGAAAAAAATGTATTATCTTGACTTTCCAAATGCTTAATATTGTACATGCAACCCAGGTAGGAAAGAGATATTACATGGGCACTTTGGTAACATGAATTATCCTAGCCTTTATTAGCTTAAGATTGTTTTCTCTTATATATTTAAGAAAAATTCATTTTTGTGGTAAGGCTTGACCAATTTTTTCATATTTTTCTGATCAACACCAGAGAAATAGATATCATGGGAAAGTGTAGATCCTTAGATTTTAGCATATCAGCAGCTTACCATAGCTAAAGGCCTCTGAGCACTTTTTCTCTAATTGTTCCTTATTTTTACCACCTAGTGTTTCCTTCCTGCTGTATATTTCTGAAATATATTCCCCTTTGTCTCATATTTCTCCTTAAAGTCTTACAATAGAGCAGTCTTCATAAAAGGCCATTGCCAGAAGGTGCTACACCATCAGAGATATGACACTTTGATAAAGCACTGGTGCAATACATCATCAAAGTGCTGCATAGGATGATGTATTAGTGTAATACATCAAAATGCCATTGCGCATATGGGGTCTGATCCTGCTCCCACTGAAGTCTATAGAAAGATTCCCATTAACTACAGTGAAAGAAGGACTGGGACCATAATGTCCTGCAGCCCAAACATCTGAGATCTACTTCAAAATTTGTATTCCTATTGCTTTTTACAAACATCTAATTTTTACATTTGGTATTTTAATGTGAGGGGTTTTGGGGGGGAGGAGGGGGAGGGAGGAAGTTGGGAGAGAGATACCAGGAGCATCAAACTTACATTTTTGTATTTGTTTTCTCCTGGAGAAATGTGCTTCATTGAAGAGATAAGAGAGACTAGTATTAGAGTCCATATGGCTTCTATTATCTGATTCAGATTCTGTCAGGATAAGGACAAAAATAAGTCCTGTTAACATTTAAAAAAAACCAAAACACTTGATTTGAAAATGTCATTTCTACACAGAATAAACTGAGTTTGTTTTCTTCAACATAATCAAATGTTACTTTATGTAAAAAGATCTTTCTTCATGACTGTAAAATGTAGCTGTAGAGAGGACTAGAATCCTGAAGAAACATAGTTAACACTGATCTCTCCTGCCACTAGAAAAGTATGAAAATAAATATGTAGCCATAAGCCCAACCAATCCTCCTACGTGGGAAAAGAATAAGAAATATAAATAAGAATCTCAGCCTTTCAAAAGTTTTAGCTATTTACCTTGTGAAAATACACTGGCAGATACAAACTGGTGTACACTGATCACTAGAGTAAAAAGGATAAAGTTGCTGGCCTGCACTAGAACTCCTTGGCTGCAGCATAGGATCTGGGTCACTGACTAAATGGCTGGCAAATGCTCCCTGAGAATTTCAGAGGATCCTTTCTTTTTAGCACTCTGCAAACGACAAGGGAAGTGGTGCTTTTTCATTCCTGTTAACTTCCTATCCAGTTGGCACAACATCTGAAACTGATCTCTGGGAGCAACTCCTTTCTGTGGACATAGACAAGATGATGTTTTTTGGGTGGGTGCAGTTCACTAACAAAGGCAGAAAATTGGAGTCTTCCCTCTGACCTAGCCTTGAAGCTTTTAATTTCACAAGAATAATATCTCCTATCAACTGTGCATTTTTTGTAAATGTCAATGGCACAATCGGTTTACAATGCAGATGGAACACAGCCAGTGCATTTTCTCTTGCATGCACTTACTGCTGGGACTTCACCGACATTCTCTGCAGCAGAACATTTTCGACAATTTTCCTTCTGAAATTGATGGGTTTACGGTGCCCTCATGCTTATTACTTCATATATTGAAGTATCTGATTGTATTTTTCTCCTGTTTGAAAATTCAGCTTTGCTTTGTTACAAAGTAATTCTCCTTGGACTAAATTCAGCCCAGGTCTTGGGCTAGCCCACTGCACATGTACCATGTAAGCCACTCTTAAATCACCAAATTAGGGCTTTCCTAGAGTTCATCAATGGTCTGAGGTCTAATACTGCCCTCTTCACAGGGCTGAATTTCACCCTGTAAGCATATTAAGCCTTCTTTAGCTAAAAGGATACAGCAGCTTCCTTCTAAGAAATATCCTTTTGTCTCGCAGGATGAAGGATTTAGCAAGTCACAGTTACAATTGTTTTGCCTACCACAAAAGATGGACAATTCCACATAGATAAGAAACAACTTAAGCTATCACCAATAGTTCAAACTGAATATGATCTAAACCTTTACCCTTCCCTTGTGTGGGTATCTCTGCATTTCCTAGCTTCAGCCAAGCCTGGAAGCATAAATAAATACTTCTGGTCAAACTTCTCTTTAGGTCTCTTCAGCATCATTTCTAAACAAACAAACAAACAAAAGATATGGACAAACTATGGATGAGAATCTGAATGTCTGGGTGTTCATGCAGTTTAGAATGAACTTCCAAGTAATCACTAATGCTCAGTAGATTAAATGAACAAGCTGATTTGTGTCCCTCTTGCTGGATCTTCAGTAGTAAATTTTATTAAAGAAAATTGTTCTGTTTCAGACCAAATGTAAATAAAGAAATAGAGATGCTACTCTGAGTGGGATTCAGAGTATTTTTAAAGTTTATATCTGATACATATTTTCTTTGAAGCTCTAGTCTTCAACATAAAAAAACCTTTGTCTTCTTATTCCTGTGTACTTTCTGTGACACCCTGGTTCCCAAACCACTGTCATGTAATTAGGATATTTTTTCTATTAAGTATGCCTTGTGAGGTATCATTCTAAAAGTCTTGATCTGCTAGACATTAATATCTCATGGATTGTATGTGCTATTGTCCTATGTGAAGTTATGAAGTTTGGCTATGTATGTGTTACTGAAACATATTGTGAGGTTGAAAACATCCACAAACAGCCTTTCAGGTACAATAGTAAAAAGGCCAAACAATGTTAATGGCTCATTGAGGAAATGCACACAAGCACAAGGATTACCCCAGGAACTGTGTACAATAGAAACCTCTCAGAGATAGCACTACACAATGGAAACTGTTTGACCCAGGTCACAGCAAAAGAACTTTCCAACAAGTGGGAAGAAGATATAAAAGGGGGACAATGGCATCATGATGGTACCTCACTCTCCCTATAACAACACACCTGAGGAATAAAGACTGAACAGGGAGAAGTGATGTCCCAGGCTAAGGGATTGCTAGCCTATGTATGAAACCCAAGGTAGCTTATGCCTTAAGAATCTGCCGGCCTATTTATCACTCAGGGTGAGAATTTGCTAATTTATATCCTCCCTATCTACTGTGTTAAGCTCAGTTTGTGATTTTGTTTATTTACTAAGGTAATCTGCTTTGATTTGTTTGCTATCACTTATAACCACTTAAAATCTATCTTTTGTAGTTAATAAACTTGGTTTTTGTTTTGTCCAGAATGTGGAAATTATAACTTATACAACAGCTTTCTGCCCTATCTCTCTCCATATTGAGAGGGGGGCGAATTTTATGAGCTTATGCTGTACAGTTCCCTATGCAGAGCAAGACAGTATAATTTTGGGTTTACCCTCCAAAGGGGAGTGCGTGCTTTAGGAACTGGGAGGTGCTTTAGCTGTGCCTTCCCATGTAGGGTATGGTAAAAAAAAAAAAAAAAAAAAAAACAATGTGCTGCAGCTGGGTGTGTCCCTACCTGTGTGTATGCTGGTGAAAGAACAAGCTTGGAGAGCTTAGCAACTTGTCACAGCAGCACAGTGTGAGAGCCCAAGCTGATTGGTCAGGCAGGTTCAATGGTACCCCAGTTCCAAGCAGCACCCTGAGGGGGAGGGGGACCCTATCACACTTTCCAATGTGAAAAAAACTAGATGATTTGAAATCCCCCCCCCACATGCATTTATTTAAATGGATATGTAAGCAGCCAAAAACCTTCTAACTGGACTTTCCAGATCTTTCAGAAATAAGATTGAGAAATGTGCTCCTCCTGAGCTAGAAGGTGGTATCTTGCAGAGTACTGTATATACTAATTCATAAGCCAAATATTTTTGGTAAAAAAGTGACACATCAAAGAGCGGAGGTCGCCTTATAAATGGGTCTACATGAAAATCTGATGATTTTAAACTGCATAGCTGAGGGGCTCTGTACCTCTGAATAATCCAGGTAAACAAAACATCCCAACCCGCCAGCGATTTACCCTGATGGGCCAGGAGCCAAAGTTTTCCAACCCCTGAAATATGGGGTTGGCTTATGAAAGGGTCATACAGTTTTAGCTATTTTTACCTATACATTTTTGAGGGTCGTCTTATAAACGAATGGGCTAATGAATGGGTATATACCATAATTTTCTAGGTAACAAACTAAAAAAGATCTATATTCATGTAGTAAGTATTCCTGTCAATTAGTCTGTGGTTTGGAAAATGCTTTAAAAATGATTGCATGATAATGTGCTTTCTGAAATAATAAATAAAGGAAAATAATGAAAGTAAGAGGTGGCATCACATCACGTCGAGGTGCATTTGTTACTTTCACAACAACTTTAATTCATTGTAACATGGAGTCGTACCAATGGGAAATTACAATAAGAAACTGTATAGTTAGAGAGGAGCAAGGTGGATGAGGTAATATTTTTTACTGGAGCAACTTCTGTTAGGCTATGTCTACACTAGAATTCTTACATTGGCGCAGCTGCGCTGCTGTAAGATCTCTCATGTAGCCATAGAAAGCTCTCCTGATGACATAATTAATCCTCTCCCAATGAGCAGCGATAACTATATCAGCAAGAGAAACTCTCCAACCAACATAGTGCTGTGCACACGAGCACTTATCCCTGAGTAATGTATGTTGCTCAGAGGGAAGGAATAGTCACACCCCAGAGTGACAAAGTTTTGCCACCATAAAGTGTTAGTGTAGACATAGCCTTAGAGAGGAAGCAGACTTATCAGCCCCATTCTTCCCCAGAAATATATCAATTGGAGTTACTTATACATTGGGGACATAGAGGGAGAGTGGGAGCATATAGGGATGGGCCAGAAAAGCATAAAAGATCTATGGCTGGTAAGAGCTATATAAGGAAAAACAAACTCTTATGAAAATAGATAGTTAAAACTCAAAACAAATCAGGTATCACATGGTTTAGGCTGGCATTTTCCAAAAGATTCATGGAAGCTGGGTGTTTAACTCCCTTAGGTCCGCTTGGAAATAAATAAATAAATAAACAAATAAAAATCACTGCTTTAGGCTTTGCCTGCCCACCAAACAAAAAAGTAACAAACAAAATGTACAGAAACCACAAAGTGCATAAAAATAAAGCCAAGGTGAGACTGAAAATAAACATAAAATGAGAGCAGCAAGAAAAATGTAGTCAATATGCATACAAAAGTTTTGAAGACTGTTCACATGATATGACAGAACATAAGCCTTATCACTATATTGCCATACAGTAACCCCCAGGTGCTCTCTGTTAATAGAATGTCTGTAATAGTAACAATTACAAAGAGAAAATGGATTAACGGGTTACATCGGGGGAAAAAAAAAAGAAGAGGATAGATTGGAGTGGTGAGGTGAGTCATTGTCAGGGACAGCAGATGTTCTGAGGGGAGTTTGAAAATATCGGCAGGGGTTTTTACTTCCAAATCTGCATGGGGACGAGTTGCCTAATGCATACAGATATTTTGGCTTCCATATAGCAATGGGATAGCATTTTAATATGAGACAGTTATTTTATTTAAGCATCAAGGGTGGGATTTTTCAAAGTTGTCTGCACTGGACTAACTCTGGTACCACTGAAATCACAGGACGTTTTACTGTTGACTTCAGTAGGAGCAGAAATATATCAATGCTGAGCATTTGATTATAGCACCCTGAAGTCCCATCATTTACATTGAGCCCTACCTGTGGGATCATTCAGTATTCTTGTAGGAGTTAAATCAGGGGTAATGCTGTTTTCAAGTTACATGAACTCCTAAAGAATTACCTCTGTGCCTTCTATTGCTCAACAGGGATGATCCAATACAGCCTCTAAGGGTATGTCTATATTGCACAAAAAGTCCAGGTTCTGACTGAGGTTTGAGCCCAACCCCAACTTCCAGTCACATGCAAATCAGTCTGTCTAAAGTCAGCAAGCACCCAGGTCTTCGGACAAGGCTGGGTGGTTGAGTCAGAGCCAAGTCTTGCTGTGATTCATATTCAAGCCCTGCCATTTTGCAGCTGAATCCGCAGACCTGAGTCAGAAGGACTGAGTAATGCAGTATGGATGCGTTAGCATAGCTTCAAGACACAAATCCAGCAATTGTAAGCCCCTGTTTAAATGCATTGTCAACACACACACACAAACTTGGAAACACTGAGTCCATAAGCCCAGGTCCCACAGATCTGGGTTTACAATGCAGTGTAGACATATTCTAAGTCATGGTGCTGCCAAGGGGAGGGGAGCCAAAAGAGCAGCATAGTGGAGTATGCCCTTCATCTAGAGGCTTCAAAAGCCATAGGGATGGCCCCTGATTTTCTCATGCATCTGTGTGCTTTGCAGAGTTTGAGATTCTTGCCCTCTGCTCTAACCTCAACTGAGGTTGGATTTGGACAGGTGGGGGAAGGGGAAAATGATACCAAAAACGTGTTTTTTTTTTTTTTTTTTTTTTTAAACAGAAACCTTTGAAAAAAAGGAAAGGAAAGATAAAACAATGAAAAAGTGGGCCACATAATATAAGATATTGCAGTCACTTCCTAATCAAATTGATAAATTTGTAATTTCTGAGGCATTTACCTACATTTCATGGCACAAACAAGTTTCAGCTGGCTCCTTTTGAGTGTCACTTTATCATTCCAGACAATTGTATCGATTGAGAGAGTAAGTTACCAAATGTTCTGAAAGTTTGATTCATTCTATACAACGGCCTTAAAATGCTTTGATTGCATTGCTGTTAGTCTGCTCATTCTTGAGTTCACTGAATTGGAATTACTGAAAGTAACAGCTCCTGTCAATCAATGACAGGAGGTTCTGCCTCCAGAAGGGGCAGCTCAGCAGAGGAAATGATCAATGGGCCAGTGACAATGAAAGTATGGCGAATTTGTAACCATTGAGAGACTTTTCAAAAGTACTAAAAGCTAAGGAAAATCTAGTGGTGCTCAGGAAGGAGAGAAGAGGAAGAATGAAGAAAAGGGAATAGAACAGAAAAGAAGAGAAAAAAGGAAAGGTGATATGAGCAAAGAAGAGATACAGCAGGAGTAAGAGAGGGATTCTTCATTCCCTCACTCCTTTTTACTTCCCTTTGTTCACTTTGCCTTCTTTCTATTAGGAAGGAATAGAAGAATTTTGGAATTAAAGTGATGATTGGATTCTTTGCATCTATTTCAGCTTTTGAATTTGGATAAGAATGGAGTTTTGACTCTTTAAAAAAAAAACAGAATTCTATTAGATGTTTTCTTAATTTAGAACTAATATCTTGTTTATAAAAATACTTATATTTGAAATCTCTGCCTTTGTCCTCCCTAGGTGATCTAGTACCACAGTAAAAGATTATCCCATCTCTCCAAATTGGGAGGAAGGATTGTCTTATGAGTAAGGCACAGTATCATGAGGCGGGTTCTAGTTCCAACTCAGCTCCAGATTTTTGGCGTGAATTTGAAGAGGTCACTTGATCCATGATCATCGAACCAGGTCTGATTTATAGATGGTGCAAAAAACAACCTCCCCTCCCCCCACCGAAAGATAACATGTTAAAAAGATTGAATTAATACATTTGAATCAAATATTACTATAGATTTGAGGTGGTCAGGGATGATGAGGTCCTGGGTTGGTTTATATCCTTATTAGGCAACAAAACCAGTGGCCATGAACACAATTATTTCCTGCCCACACACCCCTGGCCTGTCTGCTTATAAGATGTACACTTTTTAATAGAAATATTGGAGAAAACTCCTACACAATTTGAAAGTCACAGAACTTCAAGAATTACCTCCTGTTCAGACCACTAGACAGATGTTTGTATCTTCTCTCATAATGAAGCACCATTCCAACTAACTATTACTTGCTAAATCTTTTAGTAAAAAATACATTCTAAAGTCACTTATGTATGTTAAAAACTGAGCATGCTTTAGCAGTGTGATTCTGAAAACTGGTCAAGTGGGTTGCTCTCTTAGACTGTGGCTGCTTTACAACCCCAAAGGAAACCCACTTGAATACAACTAATGATCCTCCCACCTAAAACAGAAGAACTCAAGTGTCTACTATTAATTACCTAGCACGTTAAAAGGCACCATTATTCATATATATGCTCTTTAATTATTGGACTCTTAACCATTTCAAACCAACACAGCTATGGACCACTCTTTGTGAGATGGGAGTTACATTTACAGAAGTAAACTCTAGCTATTTGGAAATGAATCATATTCAGAATTACCACTCTTTCTATGCCATTTGGAGTATGACTTTCTCTCTCTCTATTTTGTTATTTATATAGAGATACAGGTGCTTGTGTATTTACACACAGTGGTATTCCCAATTATTCCTACTGCATAGGTCAGCTAGACATTTGAGCATGCAAATGCATTTAGAAACATAATTGCAATAACTGTGTGTCCAGCAGTAGGTATCCAGATACATGCACACCAAGAGCCTACTTTTATGAAAATCAGGCCCTTTATATTTGGTTCCATTATTAGTGTGGTGGAATTTTCTGCATACACTAACTATTTTAAAATGTACATTGTATGATTTTCTTTCCCTTCTAAATAGATGTATTACACAGGTGTACTAAGAAATATTATGCTAAGTACTGTGCATAGTAGTGTAAAGTGTCATAGCTCCATTTTCAGTGGTAAGGATCTGTCCCAAAGGACGTAAGCCTGGGCCCTTTAAAGTCATTAATAGTATGTCTGCACTCAGAGGCCCTGACTTTCTACTGTGCTGTAGGATGCTCAAACCCCCCTCTGCCCCAGGACCTATCCCCACTCCACCCCTTCCCTCAAGGCCCCACCCCATGCTGCCTCTTCCTACCCCCACTCCCCCATCACCTCTTCCCATCCTCTCGCCGAGCACCTCCTACACACCACAGAACAGATGATCTGCAGTGGGCAGGAGGTGCTGGGAGGGAGGGGGAAACTAACTGGCAGAGTCACTGGCGGGCGGGAGACATTGCTCAGCACCCACCATTTTTCCTCCATGGTTGCTCCAGCCCCGGAGCACCCACAGAGTCTGTGCCTATGTCTGCACTGCAATAAAACACCTGTGGATGGCTCATATCAGCTGGCTCTGGCCCATGGGGCTCAGGCTATGGGGCTATGCAATTGAATCCCGGATCAGGGAAACACAGCCTGAAGTCGGACATCTATACTGTAATTTTATAACCTCATAGACTGACACTGAACCAGCAGCCATAGGCCAGATGTGGTTGTTTTATTGCAGTGTAGAGATACCCAAAGAGTTTTGCCATTGACTTTAAAAAAGCCAGAATTTAACCCAACTTACCTAGCCCAAAGCATTTGCGGTCTATTTTCTTAAGGAATTATGAACGAATCTCAATATTAAAATTAAGTAATTCCAAATTGAAATAATGGTGTGATCATGCTATGGAATGTGCCAGAGGCAGAATTATTTGCTTGCAATTAAAACTATTTTAAATGTGATCCTATGACAATATTTCTTGCAGTATGTAAAAATTAAGTATATTATACCAAAAATTCAATATATTCAGAAATTTAAACAGAGTACACAGTTTAATGGTTTCCATGACTATAATTAAATTAGAATGTATTAACTACGTAAGAAAGTGTGTTTTACCAAATAAACAAGTTCAGAAGTATTTGGAATAGTTTTAAATCAAAGATTAACATAATTCATTGCAATTAAGTAAAGATAATGGATAATTAGCTCCTCATTTTTTAGAAGGCAGATTGGATATTTAATAAAGATATTTTATGGCTGAAAACTGAATTAATTGCAAGTACTTCCATTTTATCACAATCTTTCAGTTTTAAAATAAATTTCATCCTCATAAAATTCAACGTAACTAAGGCTTTGTTCCTGCAACAACTACACCTGTATAGCTTTGTGCTGAACTCACAACCTGTAAAATTTAACATGTGCATAAATCTTTGCAGGAGCGATGACCAACTGGCTATAGGCATGTGATGTTAAAATTTCCATATGCAGCTTTAATTAAAGTACTTTACTAATGACTTACACCACCACCTTAATTTCCCTGTCTAGTTTCAAGATTTAGATACCAATTTTGTTTTACAGGTCCAGTCTTATTTCAACACCTTCTCCTCCTCCCAAAGTTCTATATACACTACACTATTTAAGCAAAGTCAATACCAAAGAAAGGCACATAATAGGAGCACAAAGTTGAAATCCATTCAATGGTATCACTGTCTGTGAAGCACACAATTGAAATCAGTGGTTAAGTAGTATGTGTTGGTTACTGTCATGGTGCGGGACTTACTGCTGCAGCACCTCCTGCTGATCTCTCAGGGAAATAGCTTCCAGCCTCTGGAGCACCTTCTGTCAGTCGGTGTCTCGCTACCACTGGGCTCCCATGTCCCTCCCAGACCCTGGTGCCCCTTTCCACTGGGGTACTGCCCCCTGGCAGTAACCCTACAGTCTTTGGGTCTCCCTCTTCCAGGGGAACCTCCACCTCAATACATGCCTACTGCCCAGTCCCCATCTAGCCCCCGTTCACTGGGGCAGACTGCAGTATACAAGTCACTCATGACTGGCGAGGAGGGTTTGGACCTGCTGCCTTGGCCTACCCTTGGGCTGTCCCCTAGAACCCCAGTACCTATTTGGCCTTATACTAGGCCTGCAGTCTGGGGGGTTTCCAGGCCAAAGCTCCCCAGCTCCTCTGGCCTTCCCCCAACCCTGCTCCACTTCAGGTACATGCCCCAGAAACCAGGCCCCTCCCTCTCAAAGACTAGAGAAAGTGTCTATCTGCTCCTAGCCCACTGCCCTCTTATAAGGGCCAGCTGGGCCCTGATTGGGGTGTGGCCACAGCTGAGGTTGCTTCCCCAATCAGCCTGGGCTGCTTGCCTCCAGCCACAGCCCTCTAAAGGGCTGTTTTAAGCCCTTTATGACAGGAGTGGGTGATCACCCCGCTACAGTTACAGCTTTGGAAATTATTTTTTCTTAACTGTTAACTATCCACTTGAACAGAGGCACTTACTTCCTTTGTCGGGAGAGGAAGACCAGTAAGGGAAGACACCGAAGTTGCTATGTAATAGGCTACAGAAAATGCTGGTTTAGATATTTTATGGAAACTTATGACATGCTACCTCTATTTTTATAAATAGTTTATCCTAATTTATTTTTTTTAAATAGAGCTTACCACATTTAGGCAAATAGCTTGCAATTTTCATATTGCTGAAGAAAGAACCTACAGGGGACATGCATAGCAAAACAGTTTTTACTGGATGCTTACATGAAACTCAATCATCCTTTCCACTTCTGCAAGGAGAAGGTACCCAAAATGTGTAAATATTTAGTGGGAAGACAAGGGAGAAAGAGAGAGAGAGAGAGAACTCTGCTGTATTATTTCACTTTTCCTCAGGCTTGACCATTTATATTGCCCTTTTATCTTTCAACTATTCAGCTCTAGATGACTAATGTTGTATAGATTGTACATGTGCCATAACTTTCTATCTAACAGATCAAATCACAATATACAAATATTATTCAACAATGTTTGCTCCTTAATTTTCGCTCTAGTATATGTCTGCATGGGGTCAGGAAGAAGTGATATTTGTAAGGCAATAGGGATACTTGGTTTGGAAACTGGATGTTGGGTAGAAACTACCTCTGAGTTACGAAGGCTTTGGATGGAAAGACTATTCCTCACCTATTAAACTTCTCTAGAATTCTACACATTGTATTATAAATGACATCTAGTTTTGAGAAAAATAGTTGTAACATACTGCTTGAGAGGGTTGGATAGTACATGTTTTGTGTGCTCTTTGAAATTTATTTGTCTACATACAGATTACAAGCTCATCTGCATGAATGAGTAATCATGGTGGCACAAATGAGAATATTACCCTTCAGTGGTGTTTTGTTATACCTCCTGGTATTTGGTGGTACCTGAATACATTGCTAGGTTATAATAATTTCTCAGAAGGCTTATCTTTAATCAACATTTTCCTGTTAACAATATGTTTGGCGAATGAAAGCTAGGAGAGGTGGGAAAGAATGTTTACCCCACTTGTGACAAGGAAAGTTTTCAGTTATTTCCCTTTTTCTGATCATTTTACATGTGTTGGCTCGGACTGATGAGTCACCAAACAGTTTAAGAGATAACAAGTGAATAACATCTGCCTATGTCTGGTTTGCATACAAAAAACTTAAAAGGAATAATGATATAGTATTTTACAGAATAAAGCTGGTAGAGGAAGTGTCTGTAGGACATTCAATACAATTTTGCAACCTTTAAAAATTACAGTATTCAGACATAATTAAGCAATTCAATGAAGGTGAATGAGGAGGTGGTATACACAGAAGGCTAGAAGGTTCAAACTTGTCATTATATTCTAGATTTGTCTTAGTGATTGGTAGGTTTGTAATCCTCAGGCGGCCCTTAGCTAAGTGGTGTTTCCTAATAACTTGCTAAGAATAGGTTTTCCTGGGCTTATAACATTGACCTATTGTCCTTTCAATAAATATATAAACACACTACAGGGCCGGAGGCAAAGTACAGCAGCATTTTTCTCTTACCTGCTTTCATCTGATTATACACAAGCACAAATTGAATACATTGTTCTGAAGATGAAAAAAAGAAAGACCTTTGTTATATTGTAAATTCAAGTAGGCCTATGATATGGGTTGTTCACCCCATATGGCCTGTGAAAAAGTTAATGTACAGTGAAAAGGGGGCAATTAACCGCACAGGCCACAGCTGAGAGGAATCAGGTGGCTAAACAATCCCCTGACTCAAGGAGGGAATCCAGCTGAAGAGGAACAATGGATGTATAAAGCTGGATGTATAAAGACAGGAAATTGGAATCAAAGGGGGCACCTGGGAAAGTCTTCAGTTAGTCTCTGGGAGAAAGTAAGAGTGCATAGAAGCTACAGAGGCAGATAACCTACAGTTACTCCCTGGGAGGAAGGACTTGGGAGGCTGGCAAACCCAGAGCATGAGTGTCAGATGGTAAAGAAAGGACACAGGAAAAGGCAGGAAGATCTAGAAGGGAAGGGCAGGGCCAGCTCCAGACACCAGCCGAGCAAGCTAATTTATAATTGGGATAATTTCAATCATCTCAGAGGAGTTACCCCAAGGATGAATCTGACCAACTGTCATCAAATAAGATTAACACTTACATTTTTGTAGCAGAGAGTGTAATGTGATTTATTTAACAGTAGTGCTGGCTGGGCAAAACACTTGTAATTAAATACTTTGCCATCAAAATATGCCTGTTTGCGAAACTCATTCACCCATACCAATGGGTGTGCCTTTCTTGATAGTCATCCAAAATCTCTCTTGGTTAAATGCCCATTTCTACTTATCTGCAAGGTAATTTTTGAAAGTGAAATAGCTGTATCAGGCACATATAATCAGAAATTAACTGAAGTGGTTAGCCTTCTGGGTTGCAACACTAAGTTCTCTTGGAGATCTTAAGGTTCTCTGTCATTAAAGGTATGATTTTCAAAATCCCTCAGCTTCAATGGGAACAGTTTGGCCAATGGTGATGGCTTTTGAAATGCTACCCTAAATGGGTCAGAATTACTACATATAATAAAAAGAAGAACAGGAGTACTTGTGACACCTTAGAGACTAACAAATTTATTAGAGCATAAGCTTTCGTGGACTACAGCCCACTTCTTCGGATGCATATAGTCCATTCTAAATTTGTTAGTCTCTAAGGTGCCACAAGTACTCCTGTTCTTCTTTTTGCGGATACAGACTAACACGGCTGCTACTCTGAAACCTACATATAATAGTCATCATCAGCTCCTATTCAATGCTTTTCATCTGTATATCTCACAACACTCCCCAAGATCAGTATAGTTATCTAAATCATTCCTTTCATTAACTTGAAGGGCTTTTGTTGACAGAGGGCCTTCAGATAGAGCTGACTAGGAAACTTTTGATTAAATGCTTTATCACAGGAAAATGCTGATTCATTTACACTGAAGTTATTCATGGAAAAGGGTCAGTTGTGACAAATTTCTCATTTTGAATGATGTTTGGAAAAAAGGTTAAATGTTGTCAACCCTTCTTTTGATATTTTCAAAATGAAATGGTTTTTAGTTCAAAATACTTTGTTTTGAAATTTAAGTTAATTATAGATTTAAAAAGTTTTGACTATATCAAAATCAACAATGGTTTTGTTTTGGTTTTTTTTTTTGTTCAGAGTTTTTTGGCTCGTTGCATCACCAAACAAACAAACAAACAAAATTTTTGATTTTCTTTTTCATCCCTCTGTGGTACTGGAAATCTTTTCAAAATCTCAAATTTTCCAGAAATGGGGGAACTGTTTTCCATGCAGTTCTTCAAGACACTCATACCACAAGCAGGTCATTTGTTTGAAATGGTTCTGCCATTACAAAAGCTACGATGTCTAGCTTATACAATTGTCAGTTGTTTTCAGTTTTACTTTTAAACACCAGCCTCCAAAAAGTTCATTTAGACTCAAATAAAGAGTGTTCAACCCAGTGCCTGCCACTAAACTCTCAAACAAATCTGTTTTGTTTTTTCAGTCTGAACATAGTAGGATTAATTGTAGGGTTGCCAATCACAGTTAACTCAAGCAATTAATGCAGAACAAATGAACTAGATAAAGTCATGATTAATCCGTTTTAATCACACTGTTAAACAATACCAATTTAAATTATAAATATTTTTGGATTTTTATGTACATTTTCAAATTTATTGATTTCAATTACAACACAGAATACTAAGTGTACAGTGCTAACTTTATAGTAGTATTTATTACGAATATTTAACTTTAAAAAAGAGTAACAAAATAAATACTTTTCAATTCACCTCAAAAGTACTGTAGTGCAATCTCTTTATTGTGAAAATCCAACTTACAAATATAGGATTTTTTTTTATTGTAACTGAACTCAAAAACCGCACTACTTCCTGTTCAGCCAATTTCTAAGACAAACAAGTTTGTTTATATTTATGGGATATAATGCTTCCCACTTCTTATTTACAATGTTACCTTAAAATGAGAACTGGTTTTCGCATGGCACTGTTGTAGCCGGCGTTGCAAGGTATTTACATGCCAGATATGCTAATCATTTATATGCAACTTCATGTTTTGCCCACCATTCCAGAGGACATGCGTCCATGCTCATGATACTTGTTAAAAAAATAATGTATTAATTAAATTTGTGACTGAACTCCTTGGAGAATTGTATGTCTCCTGCTCCATTGTTTACCTACATTCTGCCATATATTTTATGTTAGGGTAGTCTCTGATGACCCAGCATATGTTGTTTAATTTAAGAATACTTTCACTGCAAATTTGACAAAACACAAAGAAGGTAGCAATATGAGAATTTTAAAGATAGTTACAGCACTCAACCCAAGGTTTAAGAATCTGAAATGCCTTCCAAAATCTGAGAGGGACGAGGTGTAGAACATGCTGTCAGAAGTCTTGAAAGAGCAACTCTGATGCGGAAACTACAGAACCCGAATCACCAAAAAAGAAAATGAAATGTCTGTTGATGGCATCTGACACAGATGTTGAAAATAAATGTGCATCACTCCGCACCACTTTGGATCATTAGCGAGCAGAAGCTGTCATCATCAGCATTGTACACTTTGTATTCTGGGTTGTAATTAAAATAAATATATTTGAAAATGTAGAAAACATTCAAAAATATTTAAATAAATGGTATTAGTAACAGTGTGATTAAAACTGATTAATCATGACTTTTTTAAATCTTGCAATTAATCACTTTTTAAATAGTTTTAATTTTCAAGGGTGAAATCCTGGCTCAATGGAAACTCCCAATGACTTCAGTATGTTCAAGATTTCAGCAAGATCTTGAACTTGGCCACTGTCGTGACTGGATAAAGGCTAGTAGAGCTGTTCTAATTATTCCTTTAGAATAATACTTCTGTTTCTATTTTCTATTCACAAGTCTTTCACAAACTAATCAGTTTCTGTGAATACATATAAGGGCATTCACCAGCTCAGTTTAAATATTCACTAATCATGAGGTATGCAGTTGATCACCTAAGGCAAGCGAGGCTGTTCTAAGGTACACTAGTACAACCAGACACTGTACTGACCTAATATCTAATGGAGCATTCTGCTCCACCCCCTTAGGAAGGAAGTAAAGGAAGGGTGGCATAAAGCCAGTACACCAGCTTTGTGCCATCCAAGGATTCCTTCATGGGAATCCTCAGCTATCCCTTAGGGTAGCTGCGTGGCTGCTTTATATAGCCTCCGTAAAGCAGCAAGAACAAGGCAAGAGGATTGATTCATGATATTGGTTCTGCTTCCTTATTGGTTGATTGAAACCTTTAAAAACAGGTGAATAATGAATTGCATATACTGATTAGTACAAATATGTCTAGTATGATTTTTTGCCTGAATAAGCATTTGTGCTGAAATCACTGAATCTTTCTCAGGTTCTGCAAACATCTTAATGAGTACTTGGTTGTCACCTAAAAATGTGTAAGTAATGAACAATGTGATCTGACAAATAGTAGCAGAGTGAAGTTCAGGGCCGGCTCCAGGTAACAGCTTAACAAGCAGGTGCTTGGGGCGGCCAAGGGAGAGGGGCGGCATCTGCGGCAATTCGGGGGCGGCAGGTCCCTCACTTCTTCTAGGAGTGAAGGACCTGCCGCTGAACTGCCGCCGCCGATCGTGGCTTTTTTTTTTTTTTTTTTTTTTTGCTTGGGGCGGCAGAAATGCTGGAGCCGGCCCTGGTGAAGTTTCACTGTTTATTCAAAGATATAATTGCATATCCTGTTTTTGGTATATTACCTCTCTAAAGACTAGTATTATACATGCATTATTTACATTTTTCTTCCAAGCTTACATTTTACACCTTGAATATTAGACCATTATTCTATCATACATGTTTGTGCTCTGTATCATGCTAAAACAAAATACACTTACAGTAGGTGTTCTGTTTGTGTCAGATGAATTTACTCTTTAGAAAATGAACTTGTTGCAAATCAGGTAAAAGGGTGAAATTAATCCTGGTTTAAAAGGTTGAACATAGGGCCCTATGTGATATTTTCTACATACAATCATCCACTTTTTATAATAAGGATACCAAAACCAAACATAAGTAAAGACTCCTTGGGAAAGCACACAGCAAGTATATATACTTTAATAGTACATAACAAAATCAACACAAAAATTGCAGCAAGCAGGGATAGAGACTTCATCTTAAATATCCCACAAATGGAAAATAAATCACAACAGATAACCTGCAACAGCTTTAGCCCCAAAAACTGAAAGATAAATTGTTCTGGTACACTAGTATGTTAGGTGATTAAACTACAGAGTTTATTATGCTTGCATACTGACAAAATAGAGAATTAAAGATTGATATTCTAAAGGAAAATTCTTACTTTGGAAAAGGCTATAAAAGCCCAAATAGTGTTTTAAGCTGATTTTTTTTTCAGATGTAATGACTTTACCTTTTGGTGTTTTATTGTATAATATGTCAGTACTTTTGCATGGTTTTCAGCTTTTGCATATAATCAGGTTCTGCTGGTATGAAACAATGGGCCATGAATCTGTAAAATCTAGGGAGAAGAAAGGGAATGGACTCCTCCCGCTTCAAATGTTAAGGCTTTAAAAAAAATGAAGGACTTGATTTTGTTCTTAAGTGCTAATTTACATTGATGAATAACAATAGGTACTCAGAAATGTTGGGGTACAGGTATAGCTGTTTACTGCATTTGCAAAAACAGCTAATGCACATTCATTATGCAAGGAGTGCACAGCTGAAACCACAAGCACACATTTCAGATATCAGGGTGGACTTATTCATTAATATCTTAGAAAACCCATGGGTCAGAAGGCAGAATCAAACTAAGAATCCAGCTTAAATGATTAAGTGGCAATGACCCACAAATTGGAATTATTTGCCCATTGGAAAACAGTGTTTTCATTCAAAGCAAAAAATAACACTTTTGAAGCTAACTTCAGAGTGCAATTATCTCTGGCATCCTCACTGTCAGGTGCCTGGAGGCTTTTTGTCACATTCTGCACTCAAGATGTGTGGTTCTCACAACTTCACGCCCTATGTTATTCCTAACATAATACATTCCACCTGTGCTTTCTCTACAGGATCAGTACAGTACAATACTGTATGTTTTTTATTGTTGGCTATTCCCATTGTATACTATACATCATACATGAATTTTCATATGAGAAAAATTTGACATACCCCTGTAGGTATTACAATATTTCAGAAAGTCAATCTGTATCCATCTTTTAAAAGATTTCTTCTTTCATCATAAATCAGTGCTTTCATTTAACTCCTTTGTGTGTGGAGGAAGGTGTTTTAAACGAACACTATAACCTAATTTAAACACTTCTTAAACAAAAGAAGGTTGAGAGGAGATGTGATTGCTCTTTATAAATCCATCAAAGGGATAAATACCAGGGAAAGAGGAATTATTTAAGTTAAGTGTCAATATGGACACAGGAGCAAATGGATATAAACTGGCCATCAACAAGTTTAGGCTCAAAATTAGGTGAAGGTTTCTAGCCAGAAGTGAAGTTCTAGAACAGCATTCTGAGGGGAGTAGTGGGGGCAAAAAATCTAACTGACTTCAAGACTGAGCTTGATAAGTGTATGGAAGGATCGGTATGGGACTCTGAGCTACTACGGAGAATTCTTTCCCAGGTATCTGCCTGGTGGGTCTTGCCCACATGCTCAAGGTCTAAGTGATTGCCATATTTGGTGTCAGAAAGGAATTTCCCCCAGGTCAGATTGGCTGAGATCCCAGAGGGGGTTGGGGGGAGAAAGGAGTTTGCCTTCCTTTGCAGCATAGGGCACGGGGGTCACTTGCAGGTTTAAACTAGTGTAAATGGTAAATTCTCTGAAACTTGAAGTCTTTAAACCTTGATTTGAGGACTTCAGTAACTCATCCAGAGGTTAGGGGTCTTTTATAGGAGTGGGTGGGTGAGGTTCTATGGCCTGCAATGTGCAGGAGGTCAGACTGGATGATCACAATGATCCCTTTTGACCTTGAAGTCCTTGGGTGGCAGTAAATGCCCACCTGAGGGACATGGTCATGTATTAGTAACACCTAGCACCAACAAGTCAACAAACACTGACACAAAACCCAAGCAAAATATATATATATATATTAAAGGGAAGGATGTAGCAATTTGCATGGAATTTAGCAGGAGCAGCACAAATTGCAGGTAAGATGATTTTGGAGGAAGTAGCAGGACTCCATTCTGTATATTCCTGGTTGGAATGCCAACTGCAGTTGCAGCATCTTTGTAAATGTTTCAAAGAGCCTGGGTCCAGCACTTCCCCAGTTCAATCTTTTATCCCCTCAGGTGTTTCCAGGAGTCTTCCTGGGTGGGGAGTCAGTGAAGAACCTAGATGATGTCACTCTCCTGCAATATATAGCTTTTGCATATAGTGGGAACCCTTTGTTTCAAAGCTTGGTTACCACGCCAATCAGTGAAAAAATACCAAGATGGAGTCCAACGTCAGGTGAGCTGGTCACATGTCCCTGTAGAGTCACAGCAGCAATCCCTCATGGGTTGTTTGGAGCATTAATAACCTAAATGGGCCCTTCCCAGCCAGTCATCTAGACTGAGAATATTTTGCCAGGAATAGCTACATGTGAAATAGCTACATAGTCAATAGTCATAACTTAGGATACAAAAATGATAGATGTATACAAATAAGATAATCATATTCATCAAACCATAACTTTCCAATGACGCCTCACATGCCTTATCTTGCATAAAATACATCAATGATATCACTATGAAGAATATGGGGTGCAGCATCACATCAGGCTGTAGTTGGGTGAGTATATTTCCCCCTACCCATGTGCAGAGCTGGCTGAGCCACTCACCCAAAACCCTCTCCCCAGTCCCCCCCTCCACATGGACTTGGCCTGGGCCTCTTCAAGCCACCATGCAGCTGTGGCCCAAGCCCCTCTCCGGTCCCAAACCTCTCTCCTACCCAGGACTGGCCTTAGGGAAAACAGTGCACTCCCAGCCTTCTCATCCCCCCTGCATCCCAACCCCTGTACTGTGCCCATTGCACCCCTAATCCCTGCACCCAAACCTCTGTGTCCCTAATCCCTGCCCCCTCCTACACCCCTAACCCCTGCACTGTGTCCCCTTTGTCCCTAACCCCTGAACCCCCCTCCTGCACCCACATGGGGAAAATCACCTTGATGCATGGAGCAGCTAGCATTGCTGTTCGCTCCCCCCTCAAATGCTGTTCCTCCTCGTCAACCCATACAAGGCTGGGAGCGGGGGCAAGAGGAGGGAAGCATGGAGTGTCATCAGGGTTCCCTGAATCCATGTCACTTTCCCCACCTGGACTGCATAAGGGGAGAGAAGAGAGCAGCAGCTCCTGATGCTCCCCTCACAGCACAGGTGGGGAAAGTGACCCAGATGCACAGAGCACTTAGTGTTGCTCCTCGCTTTCCTCCTCACAGACCCCTAAGGGAGCATGAAGGAACGTTCGGGGCAAGCAGCATCTGTCTGTCACCACTCATGTTCCTCCGCTGGGAGGAAGCGTGGAGAAATCTAGGTGCCCCTACATGCAGCACTCTCCAGCTGGGAGCAGTTTCTAACTCTACAGTGGCAGTGCACACCTCTACACTCTTGCTTGGGTCTCCCTTGATTATGGTCCACACAGGGGGGACAGGCTCCACCAAGCTTCTTCCCTGCACTGACCTGGCCCGAACTCCTCCTCCTGCCCCGCCGCTTGCTCCCCTGAACGCCACCACTCACCTCCCAGCCCCCCCCCCTCCCTTTTTTTTTTTTTTTTTTTCAAAACTGGGCATTTATACCATTTGCTCTTGCCAGCTGATGATCAGTTGGCAAGAGAAAATGGGACAAATGCCCATTTTTGGCAATAAAAGTTGGGATGTCTGTGACAGTTTAAAAAGAGGACTGTCCCAGCCGAAAGGGAATGTATGGTCACCCTAGGCTGTAGTAAAAGTCACCCAGGTAGCCCAAGCAGCTGTGGGGACTCCCAGACCCTCCACCTGCCCAGGGTTAGGTGCCAGAGTGCCTGTGTCCCTGCTCCACCTGGGCATGATGCCCAGGGCAGGTGGAGGGTCCAGGACTCCCCACAGCAGCCCAGGCTCCCTGGGCAGCTCTTACCGCCACCTGGATTCTGACAGGCACGGAGGTGGGGCCATGGGGGGAAGGATAGGAGTAGCAGTTGGGGCCCTGTGGCAGGGAGTGTGTGTGTGTGTGAGAGCAAATGTTCTTTGTGCCCGGGGCCCTCTGATGAGAAGTGTTAAACCAGGAACACACCTCCAGAACTCAGAACCCAGATGTTTTCTTTATCATGCTAGCATAAAATACTAGTAGTAATACTAATGAGTGAATGTCAGGTAATGACAAGCGGATATAGTTATCTTGATACCAGAGCATACATCATCTAATTCAAGGTGGGGTGTTATTGACAGTCACCATATAGCACTATAACAGATAATCATAAAAGTCCTTTTTAACTGAAGGCATAAACCGAGACAACCTAGCATAATTTCTATTGTAACCCCTCGTTGATATCACTTCGTTATAGTTATGTATGTGCATATGCTCTTCCATGAAATGCCATGCTCTTGAAGTAAAAGCGAGCCTGTAGAAGAGGAAAAAAACTTCAGCCAGATTGCTTATCTCCCCTCATCTAGGGGTGAGTCACAGTACGACTGGTGAGAGGATTCTGGGAAAAAGGGAGAGACTATATACATGGTAAATTGGGTGTAGAAGCTGAGGTGACACTGGGTGTGGTTCGGTTTGAGTGAGCTGCAGTGGCCATCTGTGGTGAGGATGTGTTGGAGAAATAAACAGAAGGGACAAGCGCAAAGGCATTTTTCTGTTTCAACATATATTTTGAGTATATGCATTGTTGCAATGATGCATCATAGCTAAATAGCTGTTTCCTGGCATGGTCACCTAATGTGTATCAACTTTAAAAGCCTAGCTCTGTTCTATTAAAGCATTTATATTTAATTTGTTTAATTATTTAACGTTTTAATTAATACTGGCTTTAAAGCTATGGCTGGACAGGGGAATTAATTAGTCAGATGTTTATTATAAAAAAAATCAGGAAAAATAATAGTGGGAATATGATTGGAAATATTTTAATTTTAACAAAATAGCGGGTGAAAGTCTGCCCTCAGTTACACTAGTGTAAAATCCACAGAGGGATTGTTTGTTTTATTATTAAGTATTATTATTATTATTATGGAATTAAAGGAACTATAGTGTGCCTTTCAAAACAATTTTTAAATGAAATCTTGACTTATAACTAGAAGATCCCAGAAATAAATCCACAGCGGGAATGCAATAAATCTAAAGGCAGAGTACCAAGTATGACATGACTACATAGCTCAAACATGGGACTGTGAATCTTGTATTCACTTCCTTCCCAAAATATTATATATAAAATGTGCACAAATACATTATGGATCTCAGTCATGCCAGCCAGATTATTCCTATGAGGGAAATGATGTGGACTCAAGCCACACATCAAGAGTCAACTGGCAGAACAACAGTGGGGTTTCATGCCAAGAGCGGAACAATCAAGCAGATATTTGTGGTATGACAACTAACAATGAAATTTCCTGAACATAAAGACAAGGAACTACATAACATTTTATTGATTTAAAAAAAAAAAGACATTTGATAGTGTGTGTCAAAAAGGATTATTCCACATCTTGAAGCATTACAGTACCTCAGAAAGCTAACAACAATTATCCTTGACTTAAGCCAGGATACAGAAAGCACAGCGAAAGTTAACGGTTCACTCACCAATTGCTTGTCTTCAGACATTTATTTTCACCTCACCTAATCAACGATGTTTTATGAGTACATCTAAGATGAGGGTTTAAACAGAACTGCCAAGTGCTAATCTCTGCTTTCTAGATCATATTAACTCATTGACTTGAATTTTAAAACCAGATTATCAAATCCAAGAAACCAGTTCAAGATTTAGATTTCAGATGAGCAGAGAGGAAAAAAGCATATGATGACCAAAATGACAGTTAGCTAGCAAGAAATAATCAGTTTGAAATCGAACAGTGAAATGGATGAACTACTTCAAATATCAAGGCATACAAATGACAACCAGTAATACTATTATAAAAAACAAGAGAGTCTTGACTGAATGAGTTTAGCAGTGGGAAAAAGAGAGCTTGAAAGATACATCATCCCCACAATCTAAATATAATAGAGAGTCAAGAAAAGTGCATGTGTCATACATTATAACAATGCAATTGTCTTTTTCTGAGACAGGTTACGGAAGAAAACTGTCATTGTTTATAATCTCGCATATACACTAGTGTAAAAAAATATGTATATATGAGGAGCCCAACAGCTTAAGTTACTGTTCCCTTCAATTCCCAAGATTAGCAGCTCTGCTGACTCATCAAAAATAGAGGGACAAAAGCATATTGTTCTATAATCAAACAAGTCAACAAAATGTAGCTGATAAGTGTTTCTGTGAGGGGGCTTTGTACGTGGTAAAATACAGAAAGCCAGTGATTATGAAACATTAAATGCAGCAGCCCATTAAATCTACCTTTAAATTCTGATACCAACTGGGAATTATGGACAACAGCAACTGTCTACAGTTAAGGAGTATAGCTGGGAGAAGCCTAGCTCTCAATGTCTCAAGGAAAATAAAATCATTTTTGTTGTGTTTATTTTCAGGGATATGATGGTACTTAGTTCGAGAATCACTAAACCATTCAAATTCTAAATATTTGGATTAGTTTATAATCCCCTCTCCACCAATATAAATACTGGATTATAAATTAACCTTTTTAAACATATCAAATTCAGAACATGCAAATATTCAAAATTCATAGAAAATAAATCACATAATAGAAAATCATAGAAATATGTTTGTGATAAAACAATGTGGCAGTCCCAGTGTCTATGCTGGATGGAGGAGGTGACTATACAAGAGTCCTTCATGCTTCGTGTCCTGTGGTGCAAGTGTGGTTTTTAAAGGGAAGGTCTGGGCATGCAATAGAGACCGAGTTCCCTCATCTCTGAACATTCTGGAAAACTACAGGAATTTTCAAAAGATGAATGGGTGCTGTTGGGAGTTTTGAAAAATCAGTACCTGCTGTGAGCATGCAAGCGGCCTGGACTCTAGCTATGTGTTCAGCCAGTGGGATTTCAGATTCGCATAAAGCTACCGTATAATACCCAGCAACTGCTGTGCCCTCTTCTCATTAATTGTCATTGTTCTTGTATCTTCTCAGGGCCCCAAACACTTGGAAGCCATTCTTAATATCTGCTGTCTCTTCTGGATAATAGGAGGACACCACAGAGCCCTGGGAAATAAATATGCACAATATCAACAATGCAAATAGTGCTTGGATGAGTATGTACAATCTCTCGTAATGGTCACACTATGCATCTGCAGACTAAACACAGGATAAGTATTGAAGAAAAATGATATATAACAAATACCAGACTGCTGCAGCATACTGTGGGCGTTCTTTCACCTTCTTCTGAAGGTGCTGCTGGCAATGGTGGAAGGATACCTGAATAGATAGACTAGTGTCTCTGATGCACTATGGCAATTATGATGTTTCTATATACATTCATATTAATATGAAAGAATGGCATTTCTGTACCGTAAAGTTTTCTGATTGCAGTTCCTCAGGCCACATCTCTCCAGTGTCTCTGTCTGCTGAGGATACACCAGATATTCAGTTTTCCCATAAGAGGAAGATTTTATTATATGTGGAGCCAGTGGCACCATTCTATATTTAAAGTTGCCCATTACATATTTCATATAGCTTATATTTTATACAGCATATAGGAAGACTGTGATGCCTAGTGGATAGCACACTGGACTGGGACTCAGAAGACAGTGGTTGTATTACTGTCTGACAGTGGGCTGCTGCCTCAGTTTCCTCATCTGTAAAATGGGGATAATGATAATTACTTCTGAAAAGTGGCTTGAGAGCTTAACATTTTCAAATGGATATTAGCATTACACTACTTTGCTTGTTGAGGAGGATGTGTTCAGAAAGGCAAAACTTTGAGTAATGCTTTATAGACATGGACAACTGGAGTCAGACCTTCTTCATTCTGACATATATTGGAAGAAACAGACCTAAGATTCTGTGATTATCAGAAAGATCTGTCACGATAATTTGTAATTATTCAGTCACTGGCAATCAGAATTCATACCTCCTGTCCAGCAACAGGAAAATGCAGTTAGCATTTGGTATCCAGCAACTCCATGAAAAGTGCAATCATGTCATTTTATATATTAAAATTAATCCAATTACATTTGTTTGATTATACAAAATTAACCAAATTTAAACATTATTGAAATAATCTAGCAAGCATTAAGCATAATATATAAATTCAAGGGGTTATTTATTCACATCATTTTTACTGATTTAAAGCTGCTTTTCCTGTATATTGTGATAATGTTTATAGTTATGTTTATCTTTTCTACTACTAGTGCATGCTAACTCTGCTTGTCTGTAATTAAATGAAGGAAGTTTAAAAAAGTGGGGGACACTAATAGTTCTGGGCAGAAATTGGTACAATGGTGATTATTTATAAATTATGCCCCTAGCCTCTTAATCACCTTGCATGACAATGAAGCCCCCAAAAGGAATAATCTTTTGGCTAGGTAATTATGTTCACTACTGGGCAAAAGGAAAAAAAAAATATGTACTTTCATTATAAATGGTCTCATAGGTAAATTCAATATCTAAGGGAATGAACATACAGAATCTGATGCTGTTCAGAGACAATTATTCAATTCTTAGGGCAAAGATTAAGTCTGTAGAAGCAGAGTCTGGCCAGATGTTGAAAAGTTACTGTTCATACACCAGCTGGGTAAGGAAAGGAAAGAAAAAGAGGGACTGTTTTCAGATTATCTCATTTGGAAAAAAATGTCTCAGATTTTTATCCTTTCTAGAAGGTTGGCTGCATCCCACCAATGGCTGCCTACTAGGGAACAATATAGGTTAAGGAATGGGATAGATAATAACTAAATATAAAATGCAATAAATACAGATATCATTTTGCTTCTTTGGAGAACATGGAGACGTATGTCTCAGATCCAGTTGAGTGGCCTTTCTTGGACACCCAGAGGCAATCAAGCTGCTAGATCCCATGTGTTTTAAGCCTCCAGAGTGTAAACAGAGCCCAGGAACTGTCCAAATCTTGGTGTCTCTAGGCAAACTCTCTGCAGATCCTCTAACTGTAACTCCATCCTGAGAGGTGCAACAACATGACCCACTGCCCACCCCCTAGAACCAGTGTTGCCCCTCAGACTTCCCCATTGTAATTTAAACACCATATTGTGTGAGAAATCAAACAGAGGGGCATCTTTCCACAAAGGGTAGCTATATCCCACCAATGGCTTCCTACAGATCAACAGTATAACTAAAGAGATGGAATGAAAATGAATATAAAATGCAACAGATGGTACATTATCATGTTATGTTTCTTTTGAGGAGATGGGGATGCATAGAGCTGTAAAACTGATATTAGGACATGTTTATGTTTATAACCTTGCCAAGATACTCTTTAGTTTCTGTTTACAGTGTATACAATAAGAAATCTAAAGTATAAAAGCCTCAGTTATCACCATTGCTGTAGATAGAGTTCAGATATAGCATAGAGTGTCCACTATGCAACAGGTTAAATATGATTTTCCTCAAAAAATGACCAGATAAAATCCTTCATTCTCTGGGTTCTAAGTACAGGTCAAATAATCCTCTGACCAATTAATCATGCTTTGGATGATTAAAGTCTAAAAGAAGTATAAGCAGTAGAAATTTATTCAAATAGTAACATCAAACAATTACAGTGAAATGGTGCTTTTATTGGTTAAAATGTATGAAAAGCAGCCTAATGAGCCCTTGCATGGTCTTGCCCTGACACAATAGACTGAGTCAATGTTGGAAAATACCAGGATTTTGGTTATAATTATTTTTGAATAAAGTTTTGGTTATGAGAGAAATGGCTTAGAGAATGCATTTAATGATCCATAAAAACATTATTACTGCAAAGGCCAAAGGCTCACTGGAGGTTTCAATTAATTACTAGGGCAATGTATCTGGATAATGAAACAATATGTTCTGCGTAGTGAGCATTTGTTCTATCATAACAGCTTCAAAACACAAATACATTATATTCAAGATGTGAGGGAGCTTTCTGATGCTTGTATGATTATAATCAAGACTTCTTAACAACAGTGACAGAGAATGCAAAGAAATATACACATGATAGGGAGGAAAGGAGTGAGAGATAGAAAAGAAATGAGAGACAGAGGGAGTGATGTAATTACAGGTGCCAAGAGGAAGAGGTAGGGAAATACCATAGTATATAAGAGGGTAGAGAAAAGTACAAATGGTGGAAATACTGCAGACTGTTTTAGTGGATGGTACAATATGTTGAAAGGTCAGATCTGGCTGCATTTCAGGCTGGGTCTACACTACCCGCCTGAATCGGCGGGTAGAAATCAACCTCTCGGGGATCGATTTATCGCGTCCCGTTGGGACGCGACAATCGATCCCCGAATCGACGCTCTTACTCCACCAGCGGAGGTGGGAGTAAGCGCTGTCGACGGGAAGCTGCGGAGGTCGATTTTGCCGCCGTCCTCACAGTGGGGTAAGTCGGCTGCGATACGTCGAATTCAGCTACACTATTCATGTAGCTGAATTTGCGTATCTTAAATCGACTCCCCCCTGTAGTGTAGATGTAGCCAAAGTCAGCTATCATAATGTCAGTAGATGGTATCATCCGTAAATGGCCAATGCCAAGTGCAGAGCAGTACTCAATTAATACTGAGGCAAACCTCAGGAAGTGCCAATGGCTTCAAGTGACAGAGCACCTGGGCATGTTATTAGGACCCCAGTAGAGAAATTATTGCAGAAAGGAGGAAGAGTTAAATCATGGATTTGTCAGTCACAAACCAGAGTGAACACAATGGGAAACCATCCTCTGTACTTTCTCCTATGAGCACTATCATGGAAATAAAGGCAAAACGTGAATCCATGTGTGTCACAAGAGGGTGAAACCCCCACTCCAGAAAGCATGACAAAATTATATTGGGAGGAGTTTCCAGCCATTAAGAGTACAGGTTGCTGTTATAATGGTGCCATACCAAATCCTTTAGAAAGCAGAGTGCCTGATATTTGCACCCAGGAAAAAAAAGTGTGACCTGAATCTTCTTAAATGAATCATCAGAATATGAGGAGTATGTATGACAGGAATCTCAACATCATGACCAACAAATTGGAAAGATATAAGAGATATATAAGGAATCTGAGAACTGTGATGGACCGGTGGGAGTCATTTCATGACAATGGATGAATATGTAGTGTACTATTCAGGATCTGAGAAAGTGAGAGAAAATGGGGCCACATTTATCTGATCAAAAAGACATTAAAATGTATGCTTGGAGATAACCCAATCAGTGAAAGAATCATTACAATTAGTTTTCAAACAAAGATAGACAATGTCTATCGTACAGGTTTATCTTCATACAACAGGAACTGATGATTCAATTGTTTAATTCTATGAGCAACTTGAAAAGTTCAAGTTCAAATTCAAATACCAAGCAAATATATCACCCTTACAATTAGGGACCTGAATGTGAAAGCTGGAAGTGTAAGTTCTCAAAAGTAGAAATGCAAAGTGATCATCCTTCCTGTCTGACTCAATGCTACTGTAGTAAACAACTGTGCATTGGCATGATTTAACATTTTTGGATTTTCTTTTTTTAAATTGTTACATGCTTCTCAAAGAAGCCAGATTAATGGACTGAAGTCTTCAATTTCCTCCATGCAAACAACGCGCCCAATTTACTGAAACAACAACAACAAAATTACCGATACCACTGCCCATACAGCCTAAGCAGCAGCAGTACAATTTTTTTCATTTTGACCTGTCTGTCTAGATTATGATGTAATATTTCCCTCTGGATAAGATATACATTTGCATGTACCTTACTTTAATATGTCAACAAATTTCAGTGTTCTTATTCCTAATATCTTGATCTCCTAGGGCTCTCTGGTTATGAGAATTCAATAACCGCTTCTCTCAAAATTACACGGGAATGTACTAAAGAAAGAGCAAATGTGATTATAATGATCTCTGTTCATCTAAAGCTACAAAACTATATAAAATGATGTGTTATAGATTTACTATATATTCTATATCACACTGGTATGGGTTGCCTAATAAAATGTACAGCATATTCTGCAACTTAGTTTAATATTGCTTTTGGGGAAAGGGGATCTGATAAACTGAAGAGTGTTTGAACTGTATAGGAACAATTTTGATACATGTGAACTTCATCAATTGTTGCTAGTAACAGCCTTTATTCAATTTGGAAAAAAAATCACAGAGGTCTACAAATGATATCAATGAATTTCTGAAAATGACAAATAATGTAACATTGCCATTCGTTACACATTTGTTGAGTTCAGTTTGTAGTAAATATTACCAGGCAGATATTCTAAATTTATTCAGTAAGATGATGCGTTCTCTTGTTATCACATATCCATTTATCTAGTTTTTGATGTAATATGTTTACACGGTACCAAGATAAAGTTAGCAAAATTGAAATTTGTAAGTTAAGAAAGATTTCATTTAAAATACTGAACTATTACTCCCCCCTCCCCTTGTCTTTCCTCCTCATAAGGACTATTGTGAAAACCCTGTTTACATCTGTTCTTCCTTATTAGTTTTGTACCTATTAATTCTATAGTAAAACTGTGCATTTGTGTAGCACAAGAAGCCAAGCACAGTATTTGTACCGATGTTTATATTGTCATGGTGTTTTTGCCTCAGGAAGCCAGTGGACACATTTTTAAACAATCATCTAAACAAATCTCCCCTCTACTCCCCCCACTCATCAAAAAGAAGTTTAGGATCAGTTTGATTTGAGTTTTGCTAGCTCTTTCTCTGTCTGCACCTGTGGGGGCCCTTGCTAGATAGGCATCCTGACCCTGGAGGCTTCCACTTAGGTCATGGTCTTGACTTGCTGGGCCTTCTTCCTAGCACATGGCCTGCATGTCCCTCTGACAAAAGCCAGATGAGGGAACAACCCGGTGTAAGAGGTGTCTGTTGGTGGTAAGAGAGCTGCAGGAGGAGGTCTCATCTGCATAGCAGCCAGAAGCATGAGGAATTCAACAGAACACATGGAAAAATCTGGGACATGAGCTGCTAGCCTCCTACAGCAGCATTAGAAGAGGAAGGAGAACAGGCAGGGAGGAGACTGATTGCTGGTCTTCTTGGGCAAGAGATCACCACCTAGGTCCACTGCAGTCAATAACTAGTATATAGTACTGACAACAGGACGTGTGAGCAGACCCCAATGTTTGAGAAAGAGGAGCCACCTGCCCCCAAGGTTAGGAAATTCACAGCCACTGCTGTGGTGTCGTGGTGATGCAGCATGCTGGTGGTTGGGGACTCCCTTCTGAGGGGGATGGAGGCATCCAACTGCCTAGCTGACATGATGTCACAGGAGATGTCGGCTTGGAACCTGCTTCTGAGATTACAGAAGAGTCGTTGAGGCTCATCCGTCAGACCACTACCCCATAAGAATTAATGGGACTGCCAGGTACGTGTGTCAGAATACCTCCCTGTATTTATACCCTATACACTATTTTAATAATCTTTGTACAAGGTATGCCTTGTGAGGAATCATTTAAAAACTCAGTGTACTGGTCAGTATTGTCCCAATAAAATGTGTGGCAACATTGTATATGAAGTTATAAGATTCCCCAATATTATGCTATTAACTCATGTTCCAAACCCCACAGCTCTGCCCAAGCAGAAGTCTGCAAACGTATCTGTCCTAAGGAGTGTGTGTTTTCCTTAATTTGCATTTAAGCAGTAAACAGAGTCATCAAGCAGGAAGGGAAAACAAAGGAAGTTCAAAAGGGTGAAAAAAATCTTCCACATAGACTCTGTCTCCTAGTTCTGAGCTGGATGTGTTTTTCAAGAGGGGGACTGAAACTATGAAAACACCCGAAGACCCTTCTTCTCATTCTCTGAACCTGAGAAGACAAAAAAGAAACAGCCGTTGGACTCTGGGGTAGGGGTCCTGACTAGAAAGTTTGGTTGGCAATCTGCTTGAGCATGTGGTAAGTAAATTTAAGTAGATACTAGTAATAATTTTATATTGGTTTCTTGCAACCATTGCTGACTTTTATGCCCCATTACTTATACTCACTTAAAAACTTCTTTGTAGTAAATGTACTATTGCTTTATCTAATCCACAGTATTTAAGATGAAATGTCTGGGTAACTATTTAATGTAATAAGATGGTATATTGTTCCCTTAAAGGAACAACAGAGTTAATATATTTGTACTGTCCAGGAGAGGGCTGGGTAGTTCAGGACATACATTACTGGGGAAAATATCATGGATTGAGGGTGTGTTGGTCACCCTGCAGTGTAACCAAGGTTGTTGAGAGCCTGGGTGTAACTGGTAAGCTCAAGGCATGACTTACATGCTGGAAGGCTATTAGTGGCTCAGATGAGAAATACTTCAGTAAGGCATTGTTAGATACCCAAGGTTGCAGGATAAGGGTGACAGTCCCTTACTGGTCTGAATTGTACCCTGGTATGTCACAGTATGACCCTGGGCAGATCAGCAGTGACTACGGGGGTCTGGGAGTTTGAGTGAAGGAGCCCAGGACACAGGTTGTGTTCTCATCCATCCTCCTGGTTGGGAGTAAGGGTCCAGGCAGGGACACATGCATCCTGGAGACGAATGCATGGCTGAGCAGATGGTGTTGACAGAAAGGCTTTGGCTTCTTCATCCATGGGACACTGTTCAAGGACTGCTGGGAAGAAACAGGTTCCACCTGAGCAAGAAGAGGAAGAGCATCTTTAAGTACTGACTCGCCAACCTAATGAGGAGGGACTGAAACCAGGTTCAGTGTGGGCAGGTGACAAAAGCCAACAGTAAATATAAAGAAAAAAAAAACAGCATGACCTTAGAGGGCTAGATGTTGGGGTGGGCCAGAGAGGAGATTCAAGGGAAATAACAATAGGGTCATAAGAGCAACAGAAGCGAAATGAGTGGGGGAATCTGTTTAACATTTTGGATGTCTATACACAAATGCAAGGAATTTGGGGAATAAACAGGAAGGATTGAAGCTAAATTACAACTTAATTGGCATTAAAGATTTTGGATGGATAAATCTGACGACTGGAATATATTAGCCCACAGTGTTATGTAGTTATAGAAGAGGAAAGATGTGGACAAATTGGAGAGTGTTCAGAGGACAGCCACAAAAAGTGATCAATGGGTAGCAAACCTGACCTATGAAGAAAGGTTAAAAAAATGGGTATGTTTAGTCTTGAGAAAAGAATACTAAAGGGGACCTTATATACTCTTTATGTATGTTAAAGGCTTACTGTAATCAGTTGTTCTCCAAGTTAGATATTAAGTGGGGAAATTTCTAAGTATAAGGATAACTTAGCACAGGAATAACCTTCCAAGGGAGGTTGTGGAATCTTCATCGGAGGTTTTTTAGAACAGGTTGGACAAACACCTGTCAGGGATTATCTATGTTTATTTGGTCCCCCATCAGCACAGGGGGCTATACTTGATGATTTCTTGTTCAGGCCTACATTTCTACAAAGAGGCTAATGTCATTTTGTGGTGTTGTGACACAGAGATTCCTTAGAAAAGGGCCCGCTGTTTTTTTAAACAACTCTCACCTCAGACTGGACAAACTCACTACACCAAACACATGTCTTGCAAGCTATTTATCCATTAAATGTAGCATGTCAGGTAGTTACAGAAAGCTCATGACTCATTAAGACTCAATCATCGTGAGATGTATGCATGGGTAATATTTAAGGTATAATGTAACTATACAGAAATAGTTGGACTTGGAGTAGAAGTTCTTCACGACAGATAAATATGCCTCAAAGGCCCATTTCTGCAGAAGGGAGTTGTCACCCTGCCCTGGTTAACTGGTTATGTAATGCAAGGCTCAAGATTTAGCCTTGCTCCATCTTATGACTTTCAATAGAAAACCATCAAAACCGCTTGGAGGTAGAAAGAGAAAATCAAAAAGAAGTCACCCAGCCTATGAATAAAAACAAAAGACTTTCAGTATAACACAGAGGGGAAAAGGCACTCTGTATCCCAAAGAGACATCTTGAGGGGAAGTGGTATTCTCATGACAAATTGAATTCTGGTTCTGATGAAGCCAGCCAGTTCTGCAATAGACTGAACTGGGGTGGAGGGGAGAGAGAAGGGGAACTATTTGATTAGATAGGAAGGGGAACTATTAATAACGTTAGACCCAGCTTTGCATTTTATGATTTTGTTTTGTATTGTAACCATGCGTGTTTCCATCAATCTCTCATTTCTAGTGGCAACTCTGTTCTTTTTTTTGTTTTATTACAAGTGTTATGTGTTAAACAGAGGTTTAAAGTACATAAGAACAGCCATACTGGGTCAGACCAAAGGTCCATCCAGCCCAGTATCCTGTCTACCGACAGTGGCCAATGCCAGATGACCCAGAGGGAGTGAACCTAACAGGTAATGATCATGTGATCTCTCTCCTGCCATCCATCTCTACCCTCTGACAAACAGAGGCTAGGGACACCTTTCCTTACCTATCCTGGCTAATAGCCATTAATGGACTTAACCTCCATGAATTTATCTAGTTCTCTTTTAAACCCTGTTATATTCCTAGCCTTCACAACCTCCTCAGGCAAGGAGTTCCACAGGTTGACTGTGTGCTGTGTGAAGAAGAACTTCCTTTTATTTGTTTTAAACCTGCTGCCCATTAATTTCACTTGGTGGCCCCTAGTTCTTATATTATGAGAACAAGTACATAACTTTCCCTTATTCACTTTCTTCACACCACTAATGGTTTTATATATCTCTATCATATCCTCCCTTAGTCTCCTCTTTTCCAAACTGAAAAGTCCTAGCATCTTTAATCTCTCCTCAAATGGGACCTGTTCCAAACCCCTAATCATTTTAGTTGCCTTTTTCTGAACTTTTTCTAATGCCAGTATATCTTTTTTGAGATGAAGAGACCACATATGTACGCAGTATTCAAGATGTGGGCGTATCCTGGATGCATATAAGGGCAATAAGATATTCTCCGTCTTATTCTCTGTCCCTTTTTTAATGATTCCTAACATCCTGTTTGCTTTTTAGACTGCCACTGCACACTGTGTAGATGTCTTCAGAGAACTATCCATGATGACTCCAAGATCTCTTTCCTGATTAATTGTAGCTAAATTATCCCCCATCATATTGTATGTATTGTTAGGGTTATTTTTCCCATTACTTTACATTTATCCACATTAAATTTCATTTGCCATTTTGTTGCCCAATCACTTAGTTTTGTGAGATCTTTTTGAAGTTCTTCACAGTCTGCTTTGGTCTTAACTATCTTGTGCAGTTTAGTATCATCTGCAAACTTTGCCACCTCACTGTTTATCCCTTTCTACAGATCATTTATGAATAAGTTGAATAGGATTGGTTCTAGGACTGACCCTGGGGGAACACCACTAATTACCCCTTTCCATTCTGAAAACTTACCATTTATTCCTACCCTTTGTTCCCTGTCTTTTAACCAGTTCTCAATCCATGAAAGGATCTTCCCTCTTATCCCATGACAACTTCATTTATGTAAGAGCCTTTGGTGAGGTACCTTGTCAAAGGCTTTCTGGAACTCTAAGTACACTATGTCCACTGGATCCCCATTGTCAACATGTTTGTTGACCCCTTCAAAGAACTCTAATAGATTAGTAAGACATGATTTCCCTTTACAGAAACCATGTTGATTTTTGTCCAACAATTTATGTTCTTCTATGTGTCTGACAATTTTATTCTTTACTATTATTTCAACTAATTTGCCTTGTACAGACGTTAGACTTACTGGTCTGTAATTGCTGGGATCACCTCTAGAGCCCTTTTTAAATATTGGCGGTACATTAGCTGTCTTCCAGTCATTGAGTACAGAAGCTGATTTAAAGGACAGGTTACAAACCATAGTTAATAGTGCTGCAATTTCACATTTGAGTTCTTTCAGAACTCCTGGGTGAATGCCATCTGGTCCCGGTGACTTGTTACTGTTAAGTTTATCAGTTAATTCCAAAACCTCTTCTAGTGACACTTCAATCTGTGACAATTCCTCAGATTTGTCACCTACAAAGAATGGCTCAGGTTTGGGAACCTCCCTAACATCCTCAGCCATAAAGACTGAAGCAAAGAATTAATTTAGTTTCTCCGCAATGACTTTATCATCTCTAAGTGCTCCTTTTGTATCTCGATCGTCCAGGGGCCCCACTGGTGGTTTAGCAGACTTCCTGCTTCTGATGTACTTAAAAAACATTTTGTTATTACCTTCTGAGTTTTTGGCTAGCCATTCTTCAAACTCCTTTTAGGCATTTCTTATTACATTTTTACACTTAATTTGACAGTGTTTATACTCCTTTCTATTTACCTCACTAGGATTTGACTTCCACTTCTCACTGCTTCTTTTACATGGTGGTTAAGTCACAGTGGATCTTTTTTAGTTCTTTTCCTGTGTTTTTTATTTGGGGTATATATTTAAGTTAGGCCTCTCTTATGGTGTCTTTGAAAAGTCTCAACGTAGCTTGCAGGGATTTCACTCTAGTCACTGTACCTTTTAATTTCTGTTGAACTAACCTCCTCATTTTTGCATAGTTCCCCTTTCTGAAATTAAATGCCACAGTGTTGGGCTGTTGAGGTGTTCTTCCCAGCACAGGAATGTTAAATGTTATATTATAGTCACTATTTCCAAGCAGTCCTGTTATAGTTGCCTGTTGGACCAGATCCTGCACTTCACTCAGGATTAAATCGAGAATTGCCTCTCCCCTTGTGGGTTCCTGTACCAGATGCTCCAAGAAGCAGTCATTTAAAGTATCGAGAAATTTTGTCCTGAGGTCACATGTACCCAGTCAGTATGGGGATAATTGAAATCCCTCACTATTATCGAGTTCTTTATTTTGATAGCCTCTCTAATCTCCCTTAGCATTTCATCATCACTATCACTGTCCTGGTCAATAATAGATCCCTACTGTTATATTCTTATTAGAGGATGGAATTACTATCCATAGAGATTCTATGGAACATGTGGATTCATTTAAGATTTTTACTTAATTTGATTCTACATTTTCTTTCACATATAGTACAACTCCCCCATCCGCATGACCTGTTCTGTCCTTCCGATATATTTTGTACCCCAGAATGATTGTGTCCCATTGATTGTCCCCACTCCACCAGGTTTCTGTGATGCCTATTAAATCAATATCCTCCTTTAACACAAGGCACTCTAGTTCACCCATCTTATTATTTAGACTTCTAGCATTTGTGGACAAGCACTTTAAAAACTTGTCACTGTTTATTTGTCTGCCCTTTTCTGATGTGTCAGATTCTTTTTTATGTGAATGTTTCTTGTCTGATCTGGCCCATACTTTATCGTCTTCCATCCTCTCCTCCTGATTAGAACCTAGAGAATCTCTATCAATAGACTCTCTAAGAGAAGTCTCTGTCCGATCCATGTGCTTCACTGCAGCAATCAGCTTTCCCCCATCTCTTAGTTTAAAAACTGCTCTGCAACCTTTTTAATGTTAAGTGCCAGCAATATGGATCCACTTTGGTTTCAGTGGAGTCCATCCTTCCTGTATAGGCTCCCCCATCCCAAAAGTTTCCCCAGTTCCTAATAAATCGAAACCCCTCCTCTCTACACCATCATCTCATCCACACATTGAGATTCCGAAGCTCTGCCTGTCTACCTGGCCCTGTGCATGGAACTGGAAGCATTTCTGAGAATGCTACCATAGAGGTCCTGGATTTCAGTCTCTTTTCTAGCAGCCTAAATTTGGCCTCCAGGACATCTCTCCTACCTTTCCCTATGCCATTGTTACCTATATGTACCATGACCACCGGCTCCACCCCAGCACTACACATAAGTCTATCTAGATGCCTCGAGAGATCTGCAACTTTTGCACCAGGTAGGCAAGTCACCATACAGTTCTCCTGGTCATCACAAACCCAGCTATCTATGTTTCTAAAGATTGAATCTCCCATTACTAACACCTGCCTTTTCCTAATGACTGGAGTTCCCTCCCCCTGAGAGGAAACCTCAGTGTGAGAGGATACCCCAACATCATCTGGAAGGAGAGTCCCAACTATGGAAAGGTTCCCCTCTGCTCCCGTGACTGCTCTTCTTCCCTGAGACATACTGTGCCCAATTCTGGGTGCCACTTTAGGAAAGATGTGGACAAATTGGAGATGGTCCATAGGAAAATCCAGATGCAAGGCTTAGAAAACCTGACCTATAAGGAAAGGTTATAAAAACTGGACATGTTTAGTCTTGAGACAGGAAGACTGGTGGGGAGAGCTGATAACAGCCTTCAAATACGTTAAGGGCTGTTATAAAGAGGATGTTGATCAATTGATCCCCATGTCCTCTGAAGGTAGGACAAGAAGTAATGGAGCAATGGAGCAACAATGCAGCAATGGAGATTTAGGTTAGATATTAGGAAAAGGTTTCTAACTACAAGAGTAGTTAAGTTCTGGAATCCCATCATTGGAGGTTTTTAAAAATAGAGGTTGGACACCTTCCTGGGATGGTATAGGTTTACTTCACCCTACGTCAGCACAGGTGGCTGGACTTTATGACCTCTCGAGGTCACTTCCAGCCCTACATTTCTATGATTCATCTTGGTTTTTCCACAACAGCTCATTTATGCCGGCTCAGGTGGTAAATTGATTTAAGGTGAATAAAATGCAAGACTCATCTCCACTGCCAACTATACTCAAGGTACAACATTAACTTATACCATACTCTATCTTCAGAACAATATCATGTTCCTGTTATTCTAAAATAGTCATATTTCAATGTAAGAGGGAGTGATTCCTCAATATTTTTCTGTTGAAAAGTATTCTATTTGATGTTTTAGTTTTCTTTCCAGTCCTGTATTTAAATATTTCACATATTTGAATAACAGATTTGCTATACATTCATTTAAATAGAAACAACTTCAAGAACATTATCCCTTTCCAAAAATCTTACAGTCTAAGGCCCTGGATCCTGCCTTATGCTCAGTAGGGCACCAAATGAGCACAGGGCCCTGCCCACACACAAAATGTATTGGTGGATCAAGGCCCAAGGACTCCAAGTCGATCCAGTTGCAAGATATGCCCACATGATGAAATCACATGATAACAGTCTAAGAATCTTTATCATTTTTGTCTCATATTTTTCTCATTTTATTTTATATATATATATATACCTACCTAGAATTTTATGCTAGGGGAAAAGCTATTTAAAAAAATTTAGAGCTAATACATGAATAGCAATAACGGACAGGTGTGTTATGGTCTTCACTCACCACCAGAACACCCTCCTGGCATCAAGATGTGATGTTGCTGGAATATTTGTCTCCCACACCTCTTGCTGGTCATCTTCTTTTGTGCTCAACTCACCCTCCAGCTGAGAAGCATCAAAATCCAATCCTTTTAGGGCAACAAAAGCTCTAAATAATATCCAAAAATTCTCTAAACCACTCTGCCCGTCTTCTGGGCTCTATCTACAATTGCTTCCTTAGCTACTTCACAGTCTTCTCCCCCAGCTCACTCTTGAGCACTGGCCCCTCAGATTGTGTATGTCTGAGGTGTCCATTCTCCCACTGACTGTGGCTCAGGCCCTTTCACAGAAATACCTCTACTCCCTGTGGTTCTTTCCTTCAGACTGAACTCTCTCCCTTTCATGAGCCCCAGGTGTTTATTAAATTATCATTTGATACCTCCCAGTCCTATCCCCATGGCTGAGAAGCAATTAATTAGGCTACGTCTGCACTACAAACACTGCAGCAGCACAGTGCTCCATGGCCGCAGCTGTTCTGTGTAACATAGAGATTTGCTGTAATGATTGTAAGTTTTTTTTCTCATTGATGTAGTAAATCCACCCTCTTGAAAGACAGTAACTAGGTCAACAGAATTTTTTTTTCCATTGACCCAGGGGTCTGTATACCAGGGCTTAAATCGGTTTAACTACATCTCAAGGGATGTGAATTTTTCACATTCCTGAGCGATGCAGATAAATAAGCCTGTTTTAGATGTAGACCAGGCCTTACATACATCAGTTATAGTTGTGCTGTAATTCACTGACTACTGTCAGCTTCCCAGCCCATGATAAAGTTTCATCCCACCACAAGGTAAAAGAGTAAATAGATTATAAAATATTATATCTCCAACATCAAAATGGTCAAGTTACACAGGGTCTATTCCAATATACAATTTGATAGAGAAAAGCAAAGGGTCTGTATTTTGCTGACTCTTCCACCTTAATCATCATGGTAACTAACTTTACCCCTACCCTATTTTAACCAGTTCTATTATTTTCCCTGGGTTTAGCTAGGCTTATATTACTTGTACTTGAGATGAGTTCAGCAAACTCATTTTTATGCAACTTCATACATACTTTTAATGTTTCCATGATGCTAAAAATCATAGGAAAGTAGAAAAGATGCAGAGCAGGATCCTGGTAAATGTGGCTGGGACAATGAGTCAAACTCTCTGGGTTACCCGGAAAATGCCACACTCAAGAGGTTAATTAGTGCACATTAGATTTTTTCAATATACTGGAAGCTTAAAAGAAGAAATAGCAGATTAGCACTGATAAAGCCTTACTGGTTGAGATAGGGAATACTTTACATGCACTAATGAGCAAAGTTAGAAGTGACCAAGCTTTGGTTGCTCAGAGACTTCTTGTTTTATCTAATTAACAGCACAAGCTAATAAACAAGGCACTGTGCACTAAAGGCATGTTTTAAAATTGTATTGGGATAGTATTAAAAAGTGACCTCTCTCACAACTGATCATTTCTTATGAGAAGTCATTATATATTGCTCATTTAAAACTCCCAGAGTCAAGCTTTTATGAGCACTGAATACATTCTAAAAAATTGTAAAAATTAAGGCTCAGAAAAAAGGTTAAGTTTTATCCTCAGAAAGGTAAAATGGTGGGGGGGAGGGGGTTTTCCCTAAATATGTTAATAGTTTATCCTGTTTGTATAAACATTATTATGCATTCCATCCTGAACTAAGAAAACTGCATATGACAGAGAAAATAACAAGTGACTCAGGTCAAATTTTCAGATCTGGGTGTTTAAAGTTAGGCTGTTGAATACAATGCAGCTGCACCACTGTAGCATGTTTGGTGGAGACAATGTTTGCTGATGGGAAAGAGCTCTCCCATCGGTATAATTACTCCACCTCTCGAGAGGCGGAAGCAATGTCAGCGGTAGAGCATCTCCTGCTGACACAGCAACAGTGTGGACAACAATTAGGGCTCTGTAACTTGTGTGACTCAGGGGAGTGGCTTCTCACACCCCTGAGTGACGTAAGTTTGATCCACTTAAGCGGTAGTGTAGACCTACCCCTACTGTTATACTACTACTTGTTAATTTCACACGAGACACCAGCACAAAACTGACAAGCAAGGAATGATGATCTATAGTGGCACAAATAGATGTCGAAAAATACACAGCAATACTTCACTTATAAAATAAATACTGGAAATGTTTGTCTCTCCCATTACCTACCTTGCACCATGTAGCTTGTGAATGATACACTCAGCCTGATTACATGCCATTCTGATAACTATGCATACCCACTGAATCAGAACACTTAAAATTACAATAAAAATACACAACTTTTCTAATGCACAGAAATAATTATGATAATGATGTCAGCAGAAATGGTAGTATGTGCATTTGTGAGAACAGAGTTTATTATCTAAATATTGCTTTAGAGACAATATGGGAGAACAAACAATTTCCTTTATGCATCAGTATTTTTCAAGGCTTTGCATAGGGGGACAATGCTTACCTACAGAGTCAATAATCATCTTGCATTAGACAGAGAAAGGAGTTCTCCAGGCTGACTGATTAATCTCATTTTTCCATGCATCTTCCGTTTACCCTTTTTCGGGATGAGCTGCAGGTCTGCCCACCCCTCAAACCTATGATCCTCGTGGAGCCACAAAAGAGAAGGATGGTCTTCTGGTTAAGGCCCTGGACTCAGATTTGGGTTACATTTCCAGATCTGCCACAGACTTCCTGTGTGACCTTGAAGAATTCTCTTAAATCTCTGTGTCTTTTCTTGGACTGATAATCAGTCTTCCACAGGTGGACTGATAATGGTTGAGCAAAAATTTTATGAATTGGATCCAAAATGAAATGGTTTTCATTTTGAAACAAAAAGAATGATTTCATTTTGGTGAGGGAATTAAAATATGTAAGTTTTTTTCCTCCCTCCCCTCCCTACCCCCCAACTGCAACAACGGTTGGGGGTAAGAATGAACAAGAAATGGGGGGGAAACATTTTAAAATTTTTCCTTTCTTTTTTTTTTCCAATGGTACAAATAAAAGACTGAAAGAAAGTTTCCATGAAAACTCACACAAACTTTCCTCTTTTTCTTTTTTCTTTTTAATTTTCACTGGAAAAGCAATTAAAAAAAGAATGAAGTTTATCTTTTGTATTTTGTCATACAAATGTCCTTTATTTCTTCAATCTATACTATTCTCTAGAAGCACAGCCAGCAAATGTCTCCTCAGGCCATAACTTGCTCAGAAACCTTCTGAAAGCATGGGTTACCAACATAAACAATAATTCAACCTATTCTATCTAATGTCCCAGGGTAATTGTGTGGTAATGCTTTACTACCCATCTTTTGCACAGTCTTCCACAGGCAGATTGTGTCTTATCTAACAAACATATAGCAAAATATGCATATATTATTTAAAAAATTAAAGCAAAACACTCCATTGCACAGACTTCTCCCCCTGGGATGAGGATGAGAGAACAAAGACGAGACAGATGTTTGTCACAGTGCTTAATGTAACAGTGGGAGGCCCTCAGATACTATGGTAATAAACATGGTATAAGAACCTATATAGAAAGAATAGGGTGAATATGTTCTAGTTGTCAGTTTTTATTTCAAACCAATGGGGCTCAACCTGAGTAAGGTATCAGAGTAAGTATAAATTGAGGAAGGACCTCAAGATAAGGCCCACAATTAATTGTCCACCTTACCTGGATTGAAGTAGCTATCTTAAATATGTCTCTCTGCAGAGCAACAACATAATAAAGATATTCACTCTTGCTCCAACAAGGCACCAGGAGCACAGCTATACTCAGCTCACTAAACAGATGAGTAGCAAAAACATCAACTAAATCAGCAGAAAATAAAATATGTGTGGGTTTTGACAAACTACATGTGATCTGATCTTGCACCATTAAAGCCAAGGAGCGCACTGGGAGCAGGATCAGCCATTTACAGCTTCCCAAAACCTTACTCGTAAAATTAATTCAATTTAGAATGACTAAGAACACTGCAGTGTAGACATTTGGGCTTGGGCTGGAGCCCAGGCTCTGAGACTTCACAATGGGGAAGGATCTCACACCCTGGTCCCCAGTTTGAGCCCAAAAATCTACGCTGCTATTTCTATCCCCATATCCCAAGCCCTGTGTGCCTGAGTCAATTGATGTGGGCTCTGAGACTCAGTGCCACAGATTTTTTTATTAAAGACTAGATGTTTCCATAGTTAGAGCCCTGCGTGGATACAAAATGTGTATCCAAATCCAATCCACAATCCACACAAATGATTTGTGGATATCCGTGGATATAAAGCGAATATCCAGGGATTTTCAGGTCTCTACCCATAGTATCTACTTTCACTTAAACTGTACTTATATCCTTGGATCCAATTATTCTCTCTTTCCTTTGAAAAAATCAGAGTTGGCTGCATCTCTTTGCAAACATCCCTCCTGGTCTATTATCAATATCTTATTGATTTTGCATAGTTACCTTTAGTTGAGTCAAAACTATCTGCCATGAAATATGTTAGGCTCAGCAGAATCTTGGTAAGCGAGTGTTTCTCCATAGTTCTCAGCTCATTTGTTTTTTTATTCAAGGACTATTTCTTTTCATTGCTTCCATAGAAACCTTTTAATAGATGCTAAACCTGGACAATAAAGACTTCCATAGGCCCATCACTTCCTTGCTAAAAGTATTGTAGAGGTATTGCCTAAATTCCATCTCTATTCAACAGTCTATATGAGTTATGCAGCAAACTCTTCATTTCCTCTCGGGGAAGATAAATAATCTCTCCCCTTTAATTTCAAGACTCTACATAACTACAATGAGTTTGGTTCACATACAAAAACTCTAGCTATGTAGACTAAGAAATCATCATGTTCTCTATATAATATAATTATTTCTTAATCTCAATAGAGATTTTATATAGAGAACAGGGAAAATGATACCATATCACATATACCATATATCTGACCCATCGTCAGAATTGATCTTTGTTCAGCGTTGTATTGGTATTGTAGATGAAGTGGGTTTGGAGGTTGGAGGCGGGGGAGGGGGAGAAGGAGCAGGAAGGCAGTTCTTTACAGCATGTATCTATTAAGAGTGGCTTGCACGACATAAAATATCATCCTATTTCTATAGATGACATTTTTTGTTTGTTTGTTTGAACAAATGTATGGTATCAATAGAAGTAACTGCTCAGAAGAACACTAAATCCAATATTCCTAATTAAGGCTGTGCTTCTCTAACATTTTTGTAATCAACTTTTTTCTCTGTTATATGAGCATTTAACTGGAATGAAAACTTGAACCATGATAAAGAAACACTAATTTTAATGAATTATATATATATATATATATATATATATATATATATATATATTTTGAGAGGGAAGAGGAAAGTTGGAGCCACAGAAAGAGGCAGTCGGGAAGAAGGAAAGGAAGAATGAGAAAAAGTAGATGTGTTATGGGAGCCTATTTATTCATCTGAAAGCAAGAAAGCAGAACATTCTTTGAAAGACATATTTTTACATAACTGAAAAATATTTCTAATGTTTGATTCAAAACTGACTTTGCAGCAGTGCTAGTTGGTAGCTAAGAGAGATGCTGCCAAAGAACATGAATTCATTCATTTAAAGTTTGAAAAGACTAATATTTTGTCACTTTGAGAAAAAGAAGTCCTTTTTAGTTTTCCTGTGATGCTTGCAAGTTGCTGAGAGACTTTTAAAAATGTGATTCATTCATATAAAAATTGAAACACCAAATTGTGTTTAGAAAGACTAGATTTTCCCCTTCAAGCAGGCAGCATTACTATAAAGTTTTCTATTGAAGGTTTGGGAGACTTTTCCTTCTGATGTGAAAAGTTTATGTTTTTTTATGTTATGCTTTCTTTCAATTTTTGTGACAAATGAAATCACTTTCTTGACAGTCTCTCATCTCCGCAGCCTGCAAGCATTATTGCAAATTATTTCACAAAGATATCAGGAGTGGGGCCTTCCTTACAAACCTCCCAAAACCCTGTGTTTTAAATGTAACCTGCATTTCAGTTGTTACCTGAATAATCTTTTTAGTCTGATAGATAGATAGATAGATAGATAGATAGATAGATAGATAGATAGATAGATAGATAGATAGATAGATAGATAANTAGATAGATAGATAGATAGATAGATAGATAGATAGATAGATAGATAGATAATTTAAAAAATAGTAATTTGAGAGTAAAGTTAATTGAACTACATTGAAATCAGTGGACTTTCTCTGGATTTCCTCTATGACATCCGAAGGTGGCTTTAGAACATAAGAACAGCCAAACTGGGTCGGACCAAACTGGGTTAAGTGACCAGATAGCAAGTGTGAAAAATCAGGACAGGGGGTGGGAGGTAATAGGCACCTATATAAGACAAAGCCCTGAATATCGGGACTTCCCCTAAAAAATTGGAACATCTAGTCACCCTCAACCAAAGGTCCATCTAGCCCAGTATCCTGTCTTCGGACAGTGGCCAGTGCCAGGTGCTTCAGAGGGAACGAACAGAACAGGTAATCATCAAGTAATCCATATGTTTATATATATGGCACAAGATAATAATTGGGAAAGTCATATTCTGATTTCATAGAGGAAATCCAGAGAAACTACATTGATTTCAATGGACTTCAATTAAATTTACTCTAGAATTAATCTGATGTAAACGAAATCAGAATCTGGTGCTAATTAGCTACAATAAAATCAAAGAGAACCTTTTTAGGTCTCACCATGGATAAACATATGTATTTACTTTTACATTATGTACAGTACCCTTCTACACAGTGGGCCCCTATTCAGCAAGGCACATGAGTATGTGCTTAAGTATTTTGCTGAGTTGGGGTGTTAACTTTGTTACTTTTGGAGGAGTTCTCTGCACAGGACAGACCTACATCTGCAACACCCACTTGCGCTCTTAAGGCCAGATTCACAAGGGAGACTTAGGGCATGGAAAGAGTCCAGCGGAGGGCAACAAAAATGATTAGGGGTCTGGAGCACATGACTTATGAGGAGAGGCTGAGAGAACTGGGATTGTTTAGTCTCCAGAAGAGAAGAATGAGGGGGGATTTGATAGCAGCCTTCAACTACCTGAAGGGGGGTTCCAAAGAGGATGGAGCTCGGCTGTTCTCAGTGGTGGCAGATGACAGAACAAGGAGCAATGGTCTCAAGTTGCAGTGGGGGAGGTCCAGGTTGGATATCAGGAAAAACTATTTCACTAGGAGGGTGGTGAAACACTGGAATGCGTTACCTAGGGAGGTGGTAGAGTCTCCTTCCTTGGAGGTTTTTAAGGCCCGGCTTGACAAAGCCCTGGCTGGGATGATTTAGCTGGGAATTGGTCCTGCTTTGAGCAGGGGGTTGGACTAGATGACCTCTTGAGGTCCCTTCCAACTCTGATATTCTATGATTCTATGATTCTATGTCTACATAGCCCTTGACAGTAAGCCTACCAGAGCAGGCTAGTAACATTGTGCAACAAGTGGTTTGAATTTGCAACTCAGGCTGGATCTCGGGCTCTGAACCCAAGGGAGCTCGAGCTCTAGCCTGAATCACAACTTCAAAGTAACAGAGGGTCCTGTGGCACCTTTGAGACTAACAGAAGTATTGGGAGCATAAGCTTTCGTGGGTAAGAACCTCACTTCTTCAGATGCAAGTAATGGAAATCTCCAGAGGCAGGTATAAATCAGTGTGGAGATAACGAGGTTAGTTCAATCAGGGAGGGTGACGTGCTCTGCTAGCAGTTGAGGTGTGAACACCAAGGGAGGAGAAACTGCTTCTGTAGTTGGATAGCACTTCAAAGTGCTGTCCATAAAGCTATTTTTACAGAGCTTATATAAGCCCTACTAGCCTGAGTCAGTCAACCCAGCTTGGGAGGCTGCGGGGCGGGGGAGGGAGAAAGAGAGTGAGGCATATCTGTTCAATTCATTATTCCAGAGTAACTTTATATTACCACATTTTTGGTAACATTTGTTAAATTACCACAATTAAACAATACCACAATAATTGTTAAATTATAGAAAGAATCTTCAATGTTAATGCATTTACGTAGTGTATCTTTTTTCTTATTTACTATGCATATTCAAAATAGTGACCACAAATAATTAGTACTTATCCCTATTTTTCATTTTACATACTCAGTGTTAAACTGTAATGTGACATAATTAAGTTTTCCCTTTCTTAACGGGTTCCTTTCTCTGATTCATGTTTTCATTGTACAACGATTAGAGAAAATATGAATATCTGATAAACTTTTAAAGAGGCTTAGTCATAATTATGGGATGAAACTTGGTTATCAATATGAGTGAATTGGTCAAAATTTACAGGTGAACTGATGGTTGAATATTTTAATATCCATTTTGTAAAAAGTTAATCACTCTTATGATTTGTCAGAGCACAAAAATTAAAATTTAGTGGAAAAAATTGTTTTATTTTTTATTTGTATTGCTTCCCTCTATTTATGGTAATTACATAACCATTAAATTATGTAAAGCAAGTATTGGCAATCATTACAGCTTGAGTAGCAATAACTGTTTTACTCATTAATTAAATGCTTATTTAGGGCACTTCATCTCAAGTGTTACAAATATTTACTTATTCCCAACTATCAAAGCCTTGTTTATAACTCATGAGAAGAGCTAAGTATTTGTCTCTCAAGGATAAATGAAGAGCTGGAAATAATACTTCATTTGCAAAAGTTAAATAAGTAAAGGAAAACATTGCATGTCAAAGGTTGTTAATTAAGATATGGTATGACATACAACTTTTTTTACAGTAATTTATAACAACCTTTAGCTACCCAATCATCATTCTGGTGGCTATGCTAGCTGCATGCTAATTAAATTCTTTTAAAGGTGCTATTTTGTAGGTATGCAACAACATTTATATCTGTATAATTTGTAAATTCAGGTGCTGTTTTCAGAACTCCAGAAGTATTTATTAAATTTGCTAAGTAATTATATTTACTCATGATAATTTTAATTTGACAGTGCAAATCAGCACAGGTGTGACTAGCAGTTATATTTCTTCATTCTGTGATTCCCTGCAGTACATCAAGCTTCCACTATTAATTTCCTTAGTTCTGGTAATTGCCTGAGCCTCTCTTTTCACCTAATTTGTTGATATCAGATACTATTCACACTGAAGCTAAAAGTCTGAAGAGAGGCCACTTATAATTGCATGAATTGAAGTACATCCACATTTTCAACTAATATAAATTAACTTTTAGTCTTATATGTGTCTGACATGCATGATATAGCTGTCAAAGAAATAGAGACAATCAAAAAAAGCTTTTTGTTGATGTTTTACAGTGGCTTAACTAAGGCCAAAGTTCTCAGACTTTGCTGTCTAAGGTTAGATTACCCTATTTTGAAAAGATTGGCCTAGATAACATCTGTTGTGTTTTGAATTCATACTAAGATTATTTGGCTAAATCCTCAAGGATTTTTTACTCACAAATACCTTTGCAAAAAATGTATCCTTTTTGTCAACATTGCAACAAAAAAATTTGTTAAAAAACTCAAATGTGGATAATTTCAAACAGCTCTAGTTGAATCCAGTTAATGTCTTCTTTTCAGTAAATTAGAGAACAACATAACCCATATTTGTAGATGGGAAATACATATTTTCTCTCATCCATTTCAGTGAAAAAAATACATTATTACTTGATTCAACCAAGTCAATGTATCATCAGTAGACTTACCATGCAAAAAATATATTCTGATTATAATTTTACTGGCAGGTTGTTACTGTGTTAGCCAGGATTTGATCTTGTAGAATACAACTTTTCAACAAGGCAAGAGTGCATTCACCTCTTTCTGTTAATTTCCACCAGAGCTGGAGCACATATAAGCAGACTAAGCAATTGTGTAGGCCCCCACACAGCCTAAGGGGGTCCCCATTCATTTTTTTAGCATGTGTTGTGGGCAAAAGGGGGGAAATATTACTGCTTAGGACCTCCAGTGGACTAGCACCGCCTCTGATTTCCACTACTCAACCAATTCTGAATTTGTGGAGTTTTGGTGACTCCTAAAATATCATTGGAGGACAACTGGGTAGAGAGCTAACTGTAGCTATACTTCCCTCTATGGGGAAGAGAACTTCTTCCCTTCTGGAATACTGTGTAACTAGTTTATGCAGATGAAACAATACTGTGGCAATTTTTCCCATTCCTCAACATATGGAAACTCCTTACCCTCTAGATCTTCAGGCCACTGAGTGCATACAAGTTAATAAGAAGGCAGCTCAACCCTTGAACCCAGCACCAAAACCTTCCAGGAAGAGAGAGATTAATTCTCATTCCATTTTAATTTCTTCTCTGCCATTTTTTCTCAGTCACTCCCTCCACTTTCATTTTCTCCTGGGTTGTTCTTGTGTAGTATTCCTTTTCTTTAACCAACATTCATGTTCGGTACAACTTTTCTTTCCACACACTTCACTCTTGCTACCAATTAATACTTTCTCACTGACTGTCCTATCTATTCACTGTGAGTGGTGCTCTATTCTTTTTGTGCCTGACTTTCATTTTATAATGGTCCATTTCCAACTGCCCAAAATGTATGGGACTCTTCTTATAATATTCAGTATCTCTTCTTGTTAAAGGAATTACATTCAATACAGTTGAGGCTTGATTCTTTAGTACAGTGATTCCCAAACTTGTTCCGCCACTTCTGCAGGGAAAACCCCTAGTGGGCCGGGCCGGTTTGTGTACCTGCCGCGTCCGCAGGTTCGGCCGACCGCAGCTCCTAGTGGCCACGGTTCGCTGCTCCCATTGGCCTGGAGCAGCGAACCGCGACCACTGGGAGCCACGATAGGCCGAACCTGCAAACGCGGCCGGTACACAAACCCGCCCGGCCCGCCAGGGGCTTTCCCTGCAGAAGCGGTGGAACAAGTTTGGGAACCACGGCTCTAGCATGCTTCAGCCCCTTTCAGTCACTCTTATGACTTAAAGGATGCAGAAACTTGCCAGTTTTCATCAAATGAGAATTTATCTGCCATTGGGCATGTTTGTGTCCTCTGGTGGTGTACTTCCTCCCAGCGGTGTCCACCAATACCAGCAAAGGGAACTCAGCAATGTGAGTTTTTCCCTGCATAGCCTCAAGCTATTCTAGAACCCCCAGATCTATACACCCACGTTCCAGGTCTAGCGCTGATAGTTCTCTTGCGGTCTCCCAGCCCTCAATTCAGGGGCTTTCAGCTTGTGCCTGCCTATTCCACCCATACTCCCATGTTCCTCCCTGTACGCACCTGCCCCTGGCTCATCCACGTCCTTTTCACTCTCTTTCCAGTCAAGCCCACATTCATCGATGTGGATATCTATGTGAACATGGACTCCTATGCCATCCCTTCCATTCTGGGTCCAGTTTAGGGAGTATGCTGCAGACAGGCATGTGACTAGACTACCGCTGTGCTCCAGTTAATCTCAGCCTGTTAGCAGAAATTGGGGCTACAATAGTTTGGGAATGAGTGAGCCCCTGCCCAGCAGTAAGAGTTTGCAGTGGCAGCCCCTCCTGGTGGTTAGGATTAGGGGAGCCTGGCACTTCCCACTCCACCAGGTTCCCACCTGTGGCTCCCTTGCGCACTGTAAGAATGTTATTCGCTACCTGTGATCTGACTCTCTTCCTCCCACTGTGTCCCTCCTCATGGAATGCCGTGGCTTGTGGCTGTCCCTGGCAATCCAACCTGTGGGCATCTGCAGGCTAGGAAATTCTTGCTTTGCTTTGCAGTCCTCCTGGAGATGTACCCTTCTGGTGTGGTCCCTCTGTAGCAGTACAGGTCTGCCTCCCTCTGCGAACAACCTAGGTGTGCTGATCTGTCTCCATTTTAATCTTCTCCCCCAAGTGGAGAATGCCCAACAGGACTGCCAGGGTAGGGCTTCCTGGCCCAGAGTCGTTCCACCTCCCTAGTGAAGAGTTTATCCACCCCATCACAGCTGCCTATGGGTATCAGAGAGCCAACATGAGAATCAGGGAGAGCTCCCCTGCTCCCCTTTCCCCACAATGCACCCAGGGGAAACTGGATGCAGAAAAGAATCTGCATCTTTGTTTAAATAGGAAAAAGAGAGGGAAGTTCTCCCACTCTTACACACACAGTAGCCCAAGCCTGGTGTATCAACTTCTCACCAGGCAGATAAAGTCCAGATGAGCTGAAGGAGTGTTCTTTTTTAAACCTGCCAGAGTTCTTTTACTCTCCTGTGGTCATGGGTCATTTCCAGTCTTGGCATTATCCTTTAACAACTTGTGTTTGAGGAGAGTCCCTTTATCTCAAACCATTCTTTTTTCTTCTTGCCTTTTTTTCCAGACAGTTTCAGATTTAAACCAATATATTTCCATACAGAAAACACCTCCAACAAACAGCCCAACATACTATATTAATAAATGATTACAGTCACAGATAGATCATTTTGCCAGTGCGTGCCAGGGAGCAGGGTCAGGCCTTGAGTCAGCAATCAAATTGCTTTGGGGTATGCCGACTGAAAAGTGTCCATATTGTTCTGAAACAAAGCGTCTTTTTCTGCACTCATAGCGATCCATGTACTAGCTAGATTTTGATGCTAGCAATGCCTATTGATTGCTCTTGTATATGCCACCCACCCCAAAAAAGGTTGCATCTGAAGTCTGTGAATTCAAGAGACTTATTATCTTACTGAGAGTTTCAGAAGTAGCCAGCATGCTTAAGTACTTAAATCATCAGTGAATGAACTTTGAGGGTTGAAACACAGAGGACATTCAGTGAATGTATGTTGCAGAGTATGTTGCAGACTATTAGCATATAGTCTATATTTTGAAGTACTTCTGCAGAGAAAAAAACAGAGAGTGTGTTTTGAAATAAAGATATTTTATAGCAGGTAGCATATCTAAGCGTCAAGCAGGGATAAAAGAAAATCAGAGCCAGACATCATTAAACCTACATTCCCAGCATTAACTCTGGTTCAGCAAAAGAAAACATATGGTATAATGAAAATGCAAAAGGTAAAAAAGAGAAGTAAAGAGAATAGAAGGCAAATAGAAAATAAACCTGAAATAAGTATGCACTATCCTGCATGCTTGATTGTGCAACCCTTGCTCACTTACACAACCAAAGCAAGGGATGCACTGTCAGGCACTAAAAAAGCAACAGAGGGTCCTGTGGCACTTTTAAGACTAACAGAAGTATTGGGAGCATAAGCTTCCGTGGGTAAGAACCTCACTTCTTCAGATGCAAGTGAGGTTCTTACCCATGAAAGCTTATGCTCCCAATATTTCTGTTAGTCTTAAAAGTGCCACTGGACCCTCTGTTGCTTTTTACAGATTCAGACTAACACGGCTACTCCTCTGATACTTGTCAGGCTCTGTGTATTTAAACAGAAAGTACTATTGTACTTCACATAACTCATGGAAAAAACCCATTGATACAGAGACATTTTCAGGTTATGAACATTAAGAAATGTCACAAATGGTGTAGAAGTGGAGCAACAAAAGTTTTATCAGTGTCATGAGAAAAGAGTGCAAAACAAATCTGAAGATTTTGAGATGATCAGCCCATTCAGGGCTTGTTCACTCTACCAAGCAGTCTCTCTCTGCATTTCTCATGAGCTAAAATATACAAAACAAAATGTTAATAAAAACAGAGTTACAACAATAAATGGTATAACGTTGCCCAACCCTACCTAGATCTACCTAAATCTACAGCACATCTACTTGGCCCAACCTAAGAGCCAAATTGTAATAGATACTATGTGGCTTATGAACTCCTTTTTAATTCCAGTGAGTCAATGGGCTCAGTCTTTTGGATCCAATCTTGCAAGTATTGGTTGTCTGAGGTACTGAGTGCACCCAGCTCCCATTGGCTTCACTGATGTGGGGTGCTTGACCTCACAAGACGCTCTCCACCCTTGCAGGGTTGGAACCAAAGTAAGTTGAAAGTGTTTAGAGGATAATTGAAGTCTCTCAAGCTATGCTCAAAGTTTGTAGATATAGAAAGCTTTTCTATAACCAAAGTAAACCTTTTAAATGCCAAATGATCCATTGTGAAAATGGCATTGCTAATGATAGATTAGGAGCAATCTCTCATTGTCTACATTTCCATGCATCACAGCTCATAACCGAGCAAGTGTTAATTTTCATCAAATGTTCAGCTATAATTCATACTTTTAGTATCATTCTCAAATTGTTAATTGAAATCTTTAACCTTGCAGCAGGTTGCTCTCATAATTCTATGAATGAGATTAGGTAGTCACAAATGGAAAGCTGAATCTGATTTTGTCAGGATGCAATTTTCGCTAAAATGGTAAAAGCTCTTGATCAAACAGAACTTTATTAGACTATAGCAGGGGTCGGCATGCAGCTCGCCAGGGTAAGCACCCTGGCAGGCCGGGCCAGTTTTATTTACCTGCTGACTCAGCAGGTAA